>NC_133648.1:260397567-260697567 GCF_009905375.1 Apium graveolens
ATTCTGAATATCAATTTCAGCACTTGTGCCTGGATCAACAGGAGATACAGTCTTATGTACAGGAGACACAGATGGTGTGTTGGCCTTTTCTGTAGCAGCTTCATGAGTTGGAGTCAATGGAGAAGCAGTGGCTTCAACAGATTCTGGTTCTTGTGAGATCAGAGATTCCTGATCTCCTTCCTTAGATGCTGCTTCCTCATCATTTGAAACTGGCCTTTTAGCTCTCTGTTTCTTGTATCTCTTTGAAGGTGGGGATTCCTTGGGAGGTTCAGCAGAAGTCATTCTTCTAAGCCTTTTGAGAAGCCTAGATCCCCCAATTCCAGAATCCTTCTGAGAAGAGACTTTCTCAGCTTCTTTAACAACACGTTCTGATGGAGAAACCTGTTCCTCACTATCAGACTCATCTCTCAGAACAATCCTCCTTCTCTTCTGTGGTGTTTGAGAAACAGTCTTTGTCCTCTTGGGCTTGGAAGATGAAGGCTTCACAGTAGGTGCTGAGGATGAAGGTTGAGCTGTCTGTTGAGAGATATGATTTGAGATATGTTCTGAGGGAAGGTTGAAGTATAGATGTATGAGTGGTATGTTCTGAGGGTTGCTGTGGTATTTGGGTTGTGGTGGTGGGTTGTACATCAGGATAAATAGATCTATAGGTTTGAGGATCAGCATTTACCAAGATATGTTTTACAGACTGAGGAATCTGTAAAGGTCTAACCACCTTTTTCTTAAGGTCAGCATTTACCAAGTCATTAAAGGCTCGTTTTGCAATTTTGAAAGGTGGAGTTAAGTCAGTGGTAGGTTGGGGTTTATCAGCACAACAGAAATTATATATAAGCTGACAAAATCCAATGTGCTGACTCATTATAGGAATGGCATCAAAGTTGGAACATGTTACGACCGGTATCTTCGTGTAATATTATTTGTGGATTTGGTATAATATTAAAGCCAAATGAAAATATATTCAATGATTGGACGTTTGTGTGAGTAAAAATTTCTGCATTATAAATTTGCTTTATGTAGTGTATGATTTTTTTTCAAAGCAAGAGTTTATTTATTTGCTTTATTTTTGTTTTATAAGGAATATTCTAAACCTTGGAGAAATTCCTTTTAAAAGTTATTTTATTCACAAATTTCAAAAGTGATTTTATAAAATTTCTAAAAATCCAAGTTATTTTATGGTATAAATTTTATAATTTTTGAACTTGTATTTTATTTTATAAAAATAAATCTTTACAAATTTTATTTGTTATAAATATCAAATTACATAAGAGACCATGCATGCAAATCACCCTTCTATTCTCTCAAAGGGCAAATAAGACTTTTCCAACCCCACTAACTCATTTGATTATTACCAAATTACTACATTAGCCTTGCATGCAAAATGGCCTAACTTTAGCTAAAGGATATTTTTGTAAGTTCTCACTTCCACTCATTATTTGTCAACCAAAAAGCACAAAACAAAAAATCAAAGTGGGAGAAGTCATTCCACTCATTCCACACTCCAACACACCACAAATTTTCTCTCTTTTCCCCCTCCCACCTTGCTCTCGGCCGAAGGCCAAATCCCCCACCCCCCTTCCATTTTTCAATTCATTCTTCATCTTCCCAAGTGTAAATCTTTTAACTACATTCATCTTATATACTTTCCAAGTGTTTTGTGACTTGGAAGTTGAAGTTCCATGGATGCATGTGTAGTTCTTATGTGATCTCCAAAGAAAAACTCTTGATTCTTGTGAATTCAAGAGCTCTCTATGAGATATATTATGTATATGTGCTAACTAAGTGTTTTATGGAGATATCATGCTTTAAAATCCTTTGCATGCTACTGAAATTTCATTATATATTTATGTTTAGCCATGCATGCTAGTTTTAAGACATTAAAATGATGATCAACCATGTTTTGCATGCTATTCTTTTCGAAATCATGTTGTTATGTTTAAAAATCTATAAATGCGAAATAGGTGTGCTTAAAATAGATTGTTTCCATGATAAATTTCTTATTAATACTTAAAAGAAGTTATATTTCATGATTATTAAGGATGAGTATTAGGTGCAAGTCGATTTTGCAAGCATTTAAAACTTTATGCCTAGCCGAAATCTTGTTATGTGCTTTCCATGAGTTGCATGTTATATATTTAGTTGCATGTTGTTGTTTTTGGGTATGGATGATCTCACCCAAGGTTATTTTGAGAATAAGGGAGTTAGTTCAGTAGATTACCATGTATAAGTCTTGGTTTAAGTATTGAGTTGTTGTTAGTTGAGTTTGTCAAGTCAAAACCTTGGAAAATGAGAGTTATAGTTTCTGCAGAAAATCAGTTTAGTACCCTGAGGTTTAGAGTGAGTTTTGACCATGTCATTGATGTGCACTTTGAGGCCCAAGCTACCAGAAGTTAGTATTGGGAGTATATAAAAGGTTTTAGGTGTTGGTTGGAGATTTGCATGTCTTTTGGTTAGGTGCACAAGTAGAATCACAAAATCTGTCCAGCAGGGGACAGTTTTGTTGCAACTTAGAAATAGGGAGATTTGACCATGTCATGGGTAGGCCCTCATTAGGCCCAATTTGGCCTTAGTTAGAGGGAGTGTCAGAGAAGTTTTTCCAACCATAGTTCATAGGATATGAGTTAGAACCATGTGTCACAAGTTAATTCAAGTCAGAGCGTTTTCTGCCCAGAAAAATAGGGGAACCTTGGACTTTTAGCTTAGGCCCAAGAAGGCCCAAGTCAGGCCCTTGAGCCACATCAAGTTTGTGAGATGCCCTTAGGTCAGGAGAGTCTTGTGTAAAAGTTTTGAAGGAAAAATTGTAGTTTAAGAGTGTCTAATGCACTCAAGAAACCATAGTTGTCATTCTGAAATTTGCACCAGTGAGCACTTTCACTTATCACATAGTTTTAGAACACTTAGAAGTGAGTATTAGGTCGACCACCATAGTTGTAAGATAATATAAGGTTAGTAGAGCAAAAGGCACAAGTGAAGGTCAATAGGTGTTGGATAATTTAGGAAAGGCACATCGAGTTAGGAAGCCAAAATTAGAGGACTATGTCTAGTTTAGAGACCAAGTGACTTAAGTTGTGAGTCAAGATCATCCAAGCCTAGTGTTGCATTATGGTATATATGGTGTTATTTGGTATTAATATATGATATGTGATGATGTGGCTATGTGTGTACAATTGTAATTTAAAAGTGAATATAAATTAAGTGCATATAGGCCTAAGTGCCATCCGTGTTTAATTTCGAGTTGTAAATAGGTTAAGTTGGTGAGAATATATTATAATAAGGATTATTATTATTTATGTAGGATCTCGAGACGAGGGAAAACTTGCCATAAAGGTCGAGTGAAGCTCCAGTTGCTCCTACCAGTCAGACCAGACCAGCCTATCTCAAGGCAAGTGATTCAACTTGACCTTCGTATTTACTATAAACAGTTCATATATATATTGATGCAATTATCCTGAGTCATTTGATATGTTTTAAATCAAGCGTATCTTATATTTATCTTTGAATCATATAGAAATGCCATGAACCCTGAAGTACGTATTGCAAGTAGTTCAAAAGTCTTATCATGACAATATATTAAAGTAATTTGAATGCCATGATAAAATAAAGAGTTGTTATAGCACTCGGTTGATCCTCTTGATTACCATGCTAATGATTCCTAAGTAATGATATCTCATCCTGATACTTGAATCCCTATAGAACCTTACCTTGATACCTGAAAGCCAGATATTTATCAAAGTTGCCCCTAATTGATTGATACCCCTCTTTCTTATCCTAAAGCTTGTCAATTCTGATATATCCTGAGCTAAAAATCATTTCTTCATACCTTAACACCCTTAGTATTCATGAAGCTTACATTCTTGATGATCCAGCACTTGAACCTTGTGAGAAACCATTGCTTTAAGCCCAATTTGGCACTTCCTTTCATGATATCCAATAGCCTCACTAAATTCCCTTGTCCAAACTTTGATACATGAAAACCATTCAGTTACCCTAATAGAGTTTAGTTTTGTGAATCATGGCTCTGAGATTTAGTACCATATTTCCCGTGTTTCGAGTTGATCTATAATCCCTTAATAAAAATGTTTACTGTAAAAAGAGATTTTGTCATAATTCGGCATCAGTTTTTGAAATAAATAAAATGTGGGTTTTTCAGTCCCAAAGGGGGATAAATGTTTTCTTTGAATGGTGGATCTGGACTGAGACGCGAGTCCTTTCCACACTTATATTAGGCTTAAAAGTTGCCTAGGGATTCCCGTTAATCTTTTAGAACCCAGCGAGGTTCGGGATTACTTCGCGGCTGATCACCGGCTGTAATCCGTAGCTTCATAAAATGATTTTGATTAAGACATGATTTTAAAATTGTTTTGATACAAGCGAAATGATGCCATCTCACATAGTTCTATCTCTCATTATCATTGGTTATGTCTTTCCATTGTCATTCTTAAAGGTATATCTCGATTTATGTTTGTGTCGTACTGTTAGCACTTGTTGAGAATTTGGCTCACTTCTTGCTTTACCCTGATATTACCGCTAGCAGCTATGGTTAGATTCAAGCAGACTGCCCGTAAGACCTGTGATGCTGATGCTTATGTTCGAGCGCAGGTAGAATAAGTAATAATAGTTTGTGTGAGGACTCGGTACTTTTAATCAGATGTAATAGTTGGTAGTGTTGGGCTGTTCCAAACCCTAAACTGTAAGATCTTGGAGTTGGTTGTGTATTCTTCATTTAAAATATTGTAATAGTTATATTTAATTTGCTGTTTAAGTTACGGGTGTGACAGGTTTTGGTATCAGAGCTACGGTTTAGAGTCCCTGGACAGCCCAAATAGGTTATAGGATATGTGTGTAGGTTATAGATATTATGCGAGAGAGTAGGTTAAGTAAATTATTATTAATACTCCTCGTATTGGTTGTCAGCAAAGGGCGCATTCCTCGTCATCCTCTGGGTCAGACGACACTATTGCTTTCTCCGTGTATGCTGAGTTGAGGCGCGAGTTCGACATGCTTCAGGGCAATACGACCGACTGATAGACCGACTGAAGAATGTGTATCCGGACAGCCAAAACTATGAAGAGAAGCCCAAGGAGAAGATGACTGCGAGACTTGAGACCTTGGTTCAGTACGTCAACACTAAGCTTGAGGAGATGCCAGCGCACCGGGGCCGCACCAGCTAGTATATCATTCAGATGGTGGCGGATGAGCTCCAGAGCATTATGAAGACGCTTCGAGAGGAAAAGACTACCAAGCCCCATTCAGATGGAGTGGAACCTTAGTTCTTTCCATTTACCTTTCATGTTGTTGTACTATCAGACTCTATGGAATCCCCAGTTATTTCCGTTGTTTCCTTTAAATAAGCCTGTTATTTCTAGAATCAGACTTTGTCCCAATCCTATGTATTGTGACCTTTAAAATTTCAATAATTATGTTCTATTGTTCCATTTGCTCTCAACTGTTATTTTACGTTTTTATATGCATCATCATATCTGCCTAATTTGGAAACTTGACCCCATATGTAAATAAGAATGCCATGCGATACCCTCGAATCATTTTGTAATAACCCCAATTTTTGGGAAATTTTAAAACCCTTATGAATAGTGTTTTTGCTGAATGAGAAAACTTTTCATGCCACACTATGTAGGGGTTCTGATATGGATATTCTGAGATTTTATTAGTACTTTATATGGGATATAAGTGTATGTAAAGATCGTCAGAATCCAAATCCGAACACTTTGATTTTTCCCGGAAATCCAATAGATACGGAAAGAATTGAGTATAAGGTAGCAGGATAAAAGGATTTAAATTAAAGGATTATAATAGAGGATCATAAAAAGGAATATAATGTATTGAGAAAGGTTAAGGGAACCTAAGTAATAAGATCCCGGGTATGATCCCTCAAACGATAAACGAAAATGAAAGTTAAGCGAACAGTATAACAGATCAGCGGTCATTAGGCAAACAATTAGGAAGTTAATCAAAGGGATTAGAGAGGATGATGTCACCCAACCAATGAGAAGAGGACAAGGAGGGGAGGATGACATCATGAGGATGACACAAGCATGACATGGGAAGGAAGGAGATGTGGTGGCTTTTTAACCACACAAAATTAAGGGCAACTAGGTAATTTACTAAAACAAACACAAAAATCAAACCAACCAAGCCAAGCAAATCATTTTTCATCAAAATCAAAAAGAAACCAAGGCATTGTTCTTCATGCTCTCGGCCAAAACAGAACCAGCACACTAAAACTGCTGTATCTCCTTCATTTCTCACTCAAATATTGTGTGCTATAGCTCATTGGAAAGGTATTGAGATGGCCTACAACTCTTGTTCACAAGTATTGTCCAAATAATCATGGTAAGACCCTCATTTTTACAGTTCTTTAAATCGGACTTTTAGAAACTTCAAAGCCTAACTTTGTGTTCTTGATTTCTTTGGAAAGATCAAGCTTGTAGGAGGCTCCCTAAGGCTTCCTAGCAACTTAACACCTCCCAAGGAAGGTATAAAATTCAAACCCTAGCCTTTACTTTATTTGTTAGTAAGTTTAATGGTTGGTTTTGTGAAATGAGAAGCATGGATTGTGATTATTAGTAGTTTGGTTTGATTTGGAAGTGTTTTGGTAATTGAAGCTTGATTATAGTTCATAGGTCTTGATTGTGGTTGTTTGAGTTGAAAACCTTGGAGATTATGGACTGATGTGGTATGGTTTCGGTGAAGTTTTGTTGTATTGATGGTTATGAGTTGGTTGGTGGTTAATTGGAGTAGTTTAAACATTGGTAATCGCGTAAATATAGCCGTCGTAATGTCCGATTTACTTTAGACTGCTTTTGTTCATAACATTTGGACCCGAGAACTCCCTGCTAGATTATAACCATTGCCATGTTTAGATAGTTCATGTTACGAGCTTCGTTTTGATATGTAGTTCGTTTGATTCCGATGTACGGTTTAGGAGAAACAACCGTTTTAAGTAACGGCGTTTCGCGAACGAATCATTTCCCCTCGCCTTACTTTGAAACATAGGTTAAAGACCAAAAAGGGTTAATTAATGTATGAAACAATTATGGTAAGAGTGTTAGGCAGTTGGTAAGACACTCGCGAAGGAATCGCTTTAAAACTCGTAAAGGTTAAATTATTAAAAATGGTGGAGCCGAGGGTACCCGAGTGACTTAAGCGAATCAGTGAGCGCAAAACAAGCGTTAGAGTCTAAGTTAGTTAAAGTATAGATTTACAAGTGACTTTGGTTTAATTCCAACTTACTTGTTGTTTATAGGTTACCAGACTCGTCCCGAGCCTTTTATCACCCCAAGTCGCTCAGGCAAGTTTTCTACCCGTTATACTGTTGTTGTGATGTATATATGTATATGCATTATCTTGTGATAGATGCATGTTGGTTAATTAGCAAATGTTGCGATATATTGAAGCATGCTGATATGGTATATATATGCATGCCTGTTTCGTATTCTTGCCATATATATCTGTTGGTTCAGTTGATAATACCTATGCTAGAGAATAGCAGTAATTTGCATATACCCATAGTAGAGGGACCCAAAGGTGAAAACATTTTCTAAAACCGGGAGTCGAGGATCCCGAGTAGATTTTATATATATATATTTATATATATGTATGGTTATAGTTTTCAAAACTATTAATCGAATAAAGTTTATTCGATAACTTTATTTTATTAATGAATATTATTTGAATATTCAATTGAGGATGTATGACTCCTTCTATTTTATTATCTGAATATTATTTGAATATTCATTCGAGGGCTTATGACTCAGTTTATATTATTTAATGAATATTTTTGAATATTCATTTGAGGATCTATGACTCCGATTATTTGCTGAGATATATTCTTTATTTTATTAAAGAATAAGGTGTAAATAATCAAACTTATTTTCGATTATTCAAATAAAGATAGTACTTTCATATAAGTATATCTTTGGTTATTTAATATTCGTTTCAAGTATAAGTTTTAAAACTTCTACTTCAATTATTTTTATAAAGATTATTATTTATGGGAATATTATTTAAATAATAATATTCAGTCATTTTCTAAATATTCTGGGGACTGATTTACTTCATTAAATCAGCTTTACTCCAAACACTCTATAAAGTGTTTTCGAGTCTTCAAAATGATTTTTAAAAGTTAGAGCGGATCCCAAAACTCATTTTTATATTTAAGATCTTCCTTTTTAAGGGGATTTAAATACTCGCTCAAAACCTGAGGGATCCGGCTCTGTGGTGTATTTTATATTCGCAACAAGGTTGCTGTTTTGATAAATGAATTGATTACTTACCCAACACTCGGGAAGTAAAATTCTTGGAACAAGTTAATCCATTAACAGGCATCGCCTGGGAAATATCGGTGAGTTTTCCTTTCCAACTAGATACGACTTCTTGGTGGAGCCGTATCAACAAGTTTCTACTTGGGGAAAGTGGGGACAAGCTTTACGTTTCAGAGTCATGGATTTCATCTGAACTAGGAGTGGCGTAAGTGGCCGAGTAGCGCCGGCGCAGCCTTATTATATTGGCCCAAATGGCCTGGAAGTTCCGCTAAGGCGGTCCATTCCTTAGGAGTTCAGTATTCGGTTGACAAGTAAATCCGACAGGTTCTCCTCTACATGTAGAAAATGGTGGGGTTGTACTACTACGATTGATCATCGTAAGTGGTCTTCCTGGCATGGCAAACTCCCGTAATGAGTTCATCATCCAATTGGATAATTTCTGCAACACTACCCAGAGCACTTCGATAGAAAGGCTACGGTTGGGCGATTGTTGAGTGTTGGCAGGGTCAAGTTTTCAAAATGATGTTTACATCAAATGAAGTATCTCATAACTTCATTTTATTTTGATGATATTTTAAAGGTTGAATCTATTCAAGTATTATCTTGTAGTCTCATCTATGTGATGAACTTTTGAACTAATTATAACTTGAACGGTGGTAGTTCAAGTAGTATTTGGAAAAGATATAAGTATATTGGAGTATCTTGTAACTTCATCTTTTAAACTTATATCTAGTAAATGATTATCTTATGCATGACAAAGATTTTCAGAAAAACGTTGAGACAAGGTTAGATATATGAGATCACCTTGCAACGATATTTTTATACAGTTATACACTGGAACTCTGTGTGTATTATGCATGGAAGAGGACTTCCCATATTTTGAAAAGTATATAAGTATATATATATATATATATACTGAATATTTTGCGACTTCATCGCATTAAGATATCAACTTGGTTCATTTCTTTTGACCAAGACTTTCATGAGTACTATGAGAAGGCTCATATATTGTTAATCATTATACATATTATTTTGGTGGGCTTGCTGCTCACCCTTGCTTTCTTCTTTCATCACACAACATCAGATAGACAAGATGAACAGGACCAAGCTCCCAATTCGCGAGCGGATAGGAAACGTTCCGCAGTTTCCTATAGGCGTTGATGTCGCTGTAGCTGAGGTAGGAACTACCAATAGGCTAGGCTTTCAACTTTTGATGTATCAGATTATGTATATTTATGAATTGTAATAATGGCAAAGAAATGTAAATTTATTCAGAAACTTGTTTAAGGTGTATTGGCATATAATTGTGGAATAAAATGACTTGTGATTATTTTTGGATATTCATCTCTGAGGCTATAACTTGTGGTGTGTGTGTTTAATGGTGGGGTCACAGTATAGAGTAGTTGATTATTTATTAAGATTGGGTGTTTTTAAGGGAAATGGAACTCGTGACAACCCGGATCTCCGATCCCGGATTTAGGGGTGTTACAGAAGTGGTATCAGAGCGAAGCGTTATAAACCTTAGAGATGATGTGACGTTAAGATAATAAGTTCACTAAGATAATAAGAAATCTTGCCAAGTTCATATTCGGGCTACCTAACGTAGTACTGACAGTTAAAACCCTTATGGGAACCCTTATAAATATCGTGATAGAAGCGTTATTCGTTATCGTAGATGGTAGCGGGACTCCGAACCCTGAGGTTGAGGAGCAACAACGCGATGATGTTTATTACTAATTGGAGATCGGATTGTGGATCCGATAGAGTGTCCTAATGCAGGACCGGATGATGTTGATATTGAGAATGTAGCGGTCGAGGATGTTGTCCTAGAAGGGATAGTTGCTGAGGAGGATCCCATGGAGGATCCTGACAAGATTGGATAAAGGACCACTGATGAATTGATGACCATGGTTAGGTCGACTACCAGAGGTAGGATTGGCCGGTCACTACCGGAGGTTCGTTCAAGTTTGTAAAGATAGTAGCCCTTTAACGCAGCTTACTCGTAAGACTGAATAGTTTGAATGGACAGAGAAATGCGAGAAAAGCTTTCAAGAACTGAAGCAAAGATTGGTGATGGCCCCTATGTTGGCATTGCCGGATGGAAAAAGGAGATTTTGTTAATTGTATTGACGCTTCGCATAAGGAATTAGGGTGCTTTTATACAGCACAACAAGGTACTCGCGTACGCGTCAAGACAATTAAGGGAATATAAAATTCGATATCCCCACCCATGAGCTTGGGCTCGTGGCAATAGTTTTGCCCTAAAGATTGGAGGCACTACTTGTATGGAGAGAAGTGCGAGATTTACCTAAGCCATAAGTGCTCTAGTACATTTTCACGCAGAAAGAGCTCAACATGCGCCAAATGAGGTGGTTAGAGCTAATCAAGAATTATGATTGGGAGATTCTTTATCATTCGGGGAAAGCCAATGCGGTGGCTGATGCCCTTAGTAAAAAGGAGAGACTCAAGATGATAATGTCTTTGGGAGAGTTTATAAGAGATTTTGAGAAAATGGAAATAAAAGTGAAGGTAACCAGAGCCGGTACCGAAAAGCTGTTTGAGATTGCAATACAGTTCGAATTATCGGAAAAGAACATATTGTGCAAGAAAAAGTGATGAATGAAGGCAGAGAGCCAACAATTAGATAAAAGATTAATACCGAGAAAGATGATAAGGGAATAATGAGGTATTCCTACAGAATTTGGGTTCCAAATGTTCAAGAGCTTAAAGATGAGATCTTAGATGAAAGCTAGTTTGAGGAATAAGAATTAGAGCAAACCCTGAACGTGATAGTTAGGGAGGTCGACATCAAGATAGAAGGAACCCATAACATAATGAAGTGGAAAACAAGGATTTTTAACGTATAAGATAACCCCGATTATGGGAGAAGATTGGAACATTTCATACTGAGAAAACAGAAGTTGAACAAGATAGGGAGAATCAGGATGGTACTCCTATTGGGCAATATTTATGGACCTTTTTAGACAGAACTTAGACTATTATCCCCAACCACCACCCTGAGGAAACAATGCGGTGAGAAATTCTTTCAGGACCTTTAAGTCGCTAAGCTCTTAGAGTTCCAAGGAACAAGCTGACCCAGTCGAGGCAAGAGCTTGGCTAAAGGAAATATAGGAATCACTTGAGATTCTAAATGATGGACGAATCACAAAAGACTGTTTTTGTCACTTACCCTCCTAAGAGAGGGGCCACCCGCTGGTGAAAGACCAAGAAAGGCACGGAGCCAGAGGTTAGAATAAACTGATTAAAGTTCAGTCAATTGTTTTCGGGAAAGTAATTCCCAAGGTTATGGAGATAGTGTAAAAGCTTTAGAGCCAGAACAAAGGCGGATGAGTATGATGAATTATGAATCTAAGTTGTAAAGGTTATCAAGATTCGTTCTGAGGACACGAATCCAGAATGACGGGATATTTGAAATCAATGCTTATGTTGTGTTGGTTCATGAAATAATGATAAGAGAAAGGAAAATAAAAAGAAACTGAAGTGGAAAGGAATATAAAGGCAATAGAGTTTGAGGAATGATAAGGAAGTTGGGTATGAGGAAACCCTAAAGACTCGTAGCAATAGAAATAGAAAAGTATGTAATCATTGGTATGAGGGTGATTCACCATGAGTTAAATTTGATGGTTGAAGGTATACGAGTTATGTACATTTTATCCCCTTTAAGTTGGGAGGATTCAAGGAAACCTTTAGATAGTTCGAAGGATAAATAATAAGACGCGGATAGACTAAAGAGACAAGAAGGTAAGAAAGTAGGAAAATTGGATGGAGGAAGTGACCTTCAAGAATGTGAAGTGTAAGACCGGTGGCTTGATACCCAGAAAGGGAGACGCCAGGTATGAAAGATATCCCAACATTGAGGTGACTGTTGAGATAAACAACAAAAGTAAATAAGGAATTATTAAGAAGAAGTTCACATTGAACATGACCAATATCTTCCAGAACATCCATGTTATCATTACCAAATCAGGAAAGAAAAGCGGATGACCATTGTTATCTTTTGGAGGCCATATGGATTGACCTCAATTTGAATAAGGATGCTATTATGAAGTTAGGTATAGACTATCGAGGTGGGAATGATGAATAAGATAATCTATCAAGGATATATGACTTGATTTATCCATGGAAGGATGCAGGTACCTTTTAAAGGTGGAATTAAGGATAGAACAACGATAACTTAAAATGAATCCTAGGGGAATGCATAAAAGTTAGCATTTCACCCTTAATAGGGACAGTATGAGTTTTGACACTATGATTTGGAAAGGGTTAAGGTAACAACAACCTTTAAGAATCAGTGGAGAAATTTTTCAGAAGTATATAGACAATGGTTTTAGTATTAGTAAATGGTATTTTGATATGCCCTGTATCTAGGGAATACAGGAGGAACGAATCAAGGATAACCTTAGAGGTTTTACAAGGAGAAAGGTAATATTCAAAATTCTCAAGAATAGAAATGTTGATAAAGGAAATATGACGTAATTATAATGTTGCCAAGTGGGGCACGTGTTAAACCATGAGAAAGTATGGATCGAACCAGTAATGCTCAAAATTGTTCAGGGCAATTAGGACTTAAGATAAAAGATGTTCTAATTATGATTGAGAGTCAGTCATGATAGTGATTAACCGCTAAAGACTGAGGCAATAACTTATGGAAAAATGATAATTTTTTTTTACTCATCAGATTTTAAGGAAAACATCTTCACATAAGCTGTGATTGAAATAAGTTAGAAAATTTATTTGGAGGTGGTTAAAATGACATTGACTGTAAGGAAATTTTACTATCAGGAAAGGCCAAAGAGGTGGCCGACACTTTAAAGGTAAGAGGATAATTATAGGCGCTTGTGCCAAAGGAATATAGTGATGATGGTTAAAGCTATGCAGGTTGTATTATGGTTTGGAAGATTGACATTCCTTCTGATGACTGTGCAATACCCAACCGTAATAGTAGTTGGTAAAGGTTTAATTCGTGTAATCACCATGAGCGGGCTATCTATCTCAGAAGATACTATCTTGAGATAAGCCAGGACCATGTTTCAAAAAGGACTAAACGAACCTTTGAGTAAGTCTTCTATTTAAGGCATATGGTTTAGAATGGTATTAACCTGCTACCATTGCTTTGATTGAAACTCTTCTACAATTTTATCTGCTTCATGTCATGTATGTATGTCAGGATCAGGAGTGTTCTTCATGAATCAGGAATGGTGATTATGTTACCTCCTTAGAATGAATCGATACGACATGTATGGACTCCGTATGGTTAGATATTAAGTTTTCATGGAAAGTGAATGATGACAGTGGGCCAGTGGTGGACCATAGTAATGCAGTAATGATTCTGCGAGTAATGAGCTGATTACAACCGTGAGAGTTGTACTGGAATGGGTGTTGAGATTGAGTACCACTAATCGGGTAGTGGTAGTGTATAAGTTATCATTGATAGACTAATTAAGTAGAGTATCTACCTATTGAATATTTATTCCCTCTTATCAATAGAGAGTCGTATTACTATACGAGGAAGGTTGCGGTGCAAGCACAGAATTCTAGTATCGATGATGTATAAAATGAGATTCCAGATTTGATTTTCGATGTCGAGGGAGTTTCAAAGGTGATTGAGTATAAGCTCGAGGAAGAGCATGGGTCCATAGAATGATGGACGGAATAGCAAAAATATTTAGGCACGTGAAATGCGATGCTATAATACTTGATGTTGATATAAATACATATATGTTTTGTTCTTCTATGATAAACCTCTATAGTTCAGAGGTAGGTTCCAAGCCAGATATTTTGTGGCAGTATATTTTTTTTTCATATATACAATTCTCTTCAATTCGTTCGTTTCTCTTCTTTTCATTTTGTATAAGCTGAGAAGAACAACCCTTCCAGAAGGGGAGGTATTGCCGAATGACTATCTATCTGTGTGATAGAAGCCTAGTAGGATACCACCTATTGTTTAATTGCTTGTTAAGTACTAAAGGCTGACCACCTTCTGTACTAACTATGCGATATAACAAGTGTTCATGATCATAGTGATCTCTCAATAAATTCTTTTACTTCTATATGAAGGATTAAGCTTTCGATAATAGAAACAGCTGAAAAAGGAGTAGTAAAATTTTGGTGGTATTCGGAATGGAAACACATTCGTGATACTAAGGTTGACGTGGTTATTAAAAGGTCATAGAACGCTAACGAGCAAAAGTATAACCAGTATAATATTAGGAACGGAAGGTAGTAGCGATTACGAACTGGAAAAGAATGGGTATTAAGAAGCAAAAGCTCTAATGCTAAAAGCTATAATGAGAGTCTGTGCAATAGACTTGAAAGAAATTGGAATGATCACTTAACACGGATTGAGTTTTCTTACGACAATAGATCATATGTCAGTATTGAGATATCGCCTTATGAGATCCTTGAGGGAAGACAATGTCGATCTCTCTTATGTTAGGATGAAGTTGTAGAGCGCAAGATGCTCGGACCAGCAGTGGTCCAAAGGGCCAAGGATATGATAGATCTAATCAGAGGGCGGCTGGTAGTAGCCCAAGATGGACATGATAAGTATGTTGATTTGACACGAAAGGAAAAAGAGTATGAAATAGGGGACCTAGTGTTGTTATAGGTATTTCCTTGGAAAGGAAGGATGAGGTTCGGAAAGAAATAAAAGCTAAGTCCACGAATTGTTGGACCCTTGGATATATTAAGACGTATTGGGAGGATAGCATAGGAGCTAGCCCTAACCCCAAACATGTAGCAGGTCGTAACGTGTCTCACGTATCAGTGTTAAGGAAGTGTAATTCAGATGCCAGATAAATAGGGGCATATGAGCGCATAGATATGCAACCCGACGTAACCTATATGGAGCAACCAGGAAGGGTTGTAGAGTGAAAAGGGAACAAGTGCTTAGGAGAAGGCTTATCAAACTATTCAGAGTTTGATGGAAGAACCACAATGTGGGAAAATTTATTTGAGAGTTAGAAAGTGTAATGCTAAGAAAGTATCCCAATTCATTTTCTATCTGATTCCGGGACGGAATCCTTTTAAGGAGGGGAGACTGTAATAACCCCAATTTTTGGGAAATTTTGAAACCCTTATGAATAGTGTTTTTGCTGAATGAGAAAACTTTTCATGCCACACTATGTAGGGGTTCTGATATGGATATTCTGAGATTTTATTAGTACTTTATATGGGATATAAGTGTATGTAAAGATCGTCAGAATCCAAATCCGAACACTTTGATTTTTCCCGGAAATCCAATAGATACGGAAAGAATTGAGTATAAGGTAACAGGATAAAAGGATTTAAATTAAAGAATTATAATAGAGGATCATAAAAAGGAATATAATGTATTGAGAAAGGTTAAGGGAACCTAAGTAATAAGATCCCGGGTATGATCCCTCAAACGATAAACGAAAACGAAAGTTAAGCGAACAGTATAACAGATCAGCGGTCATTAGGCAAACAATTAGGAAGTTAATCAAAGGGATTAGAGAGGATGATGTCACCCAACCAATGAGAAGAGGACAAGGAGGGGAGGATGACATCATGAGGATGACACAAGCATGACATGGGAAGGAAGGAGATGTGGTGGCTTTTTAACCACACAAAATCAAGGGCAACTAGGTAATTTAGTAAAACAAACACAAAAATCAAACCAACCAAGCCAAGCAAATCATTTTTCATCAAAATCAAAAAGAAACCAAGGCATTGTTCTTCATGCTCTCGGCCAAAACAGAACCAGCACACTAAAACTGCTGTATCTCCTTCATTTCTCACTCAAATATTGTGTGCTATAGCTCATTGGAAAGGTATTGAGATGGCCTACAACTCTTGTTCACAAGTCTTGTTGAAATAATCAGGTTAAGACCCTCATTTTTACAGTTCTTTAAATCGGACTTTTAGAAACTTCAAAGCCTAACTTTGTGTTCTTGATTTCTTTGGAAAGATCAAGCTTGTAGGAGGCTCCCTAAGGCTTCCTAGCAACTTAACACCTCCCAAGGAAGGTATAAACTTCAAACCCTAGCCTTTACTTTATTTGTTAGTAAGTTTAATGATTGGTTTTGTGAAATGAGAAGCATGGATTGTGATTATTAGTAGTTTGGTTTGATTTGGAAGTGTTTTGGTAATTGAAGCTTGATTATAGTTCATAGGTCTTGATTGTGGTTGTTTGAGTTGAAAACCTTGGAGATTATGGACTGATGTGGTATGGTTTCGGTGAAGTTTTGTTGTATTGATGGTTATGAGTTGGTTGGTGGTTAATTGGAGTAGTTTAAACATTGGTAATCGCGTAAATATAGCCGTCATAATGTCCGATTTACTTTAGACTGCTTTTGTTCATAACATTTGGACCCGAGAACTCCCTGCTAGATTATGACCATTGCCATGTTTAGATAGTTCATGTTACGAGCTTCGTTTTGATATGTAGTTCGTTTGATTCCGATGTACGGTTTAGGAAAAACAACCGTTTTAAGTAACGGCGTTTCGCGAACGAATCATTTCCCCTCGCCTTACTTTGAAACATAGGTTAAAGACCAAAAAGGGTTAATTAATGTATGAAACAATTATGGTAAGAGTGTTAGGCAGTTGGTAAGACACTCGCGAAGGAATCGCTTTAAAACTCGTAAAGGTTAAATTATTAAAAATGGTGGAGCCGAGGGTACCCGAGTGACTTAAGCGAATCAGTGAGCGCAAAACAAGCGTTAGAGTCTAAGTTAGTTAAAGTATAGATTTATAAGTGACTTTGGTTTAATTCCAACTTACTTGTTGTTTATAGGTTACCAGACTCGTCCCGAGCCTTTTATCACCCCAAGTCGCTCAGGCAAGTTTTCTACCCGTTATACTGTTGTTGTGATGTATATATGTATATGCATTATCTTGTGATAGATGCATGTTGGTTAATTAGCAAATGTTGCGATATATTGAAGCATGCTGATATGGTATATATATGCATGCCTGTTTCGTATTCTTGCCATATATATCTGTTGGTTCAGTTGATAATACCTATGCTAGAGAATAGCAGTAATTTGCATATACCCATAGTAGAGGGACCCAAAGGTGAAAACATTTTCTAAAACCGGGAGTCGAGGATCCCGAGTAGATTTTTTATATATATATTTATATATATGTATGATTATAGTTTTCAAAACTATTAATCGAATAAAGTTTATTCGATAACTTTATTTTATTAATGAATATTATCTTGAATATTCATTCGAGGACTTATGACTCCTTTATATTATTTATTGAATATTATTTGAATATTCAATTGAGGATGTATGACTCCTTCTATTTTATTATCTGAATATTATTTGAATATTCATTCGAGGGCTTATGACTCAGTTTATATTATTTAATGAATATTTTTGAATATTCATTTGAGGATCTATGACTCCGATTATTTGCTGAGATATATTCTTTATTTTATTAAAGAATAAGGTGTAAATAATCAAACTTATTTTCGATTATTCAAATAAAGATAGTACTTTCATATAAGTATATCTTTGGTTATTTAATATTCGTTTCAAGTATAAGTTTTAAAACTTCTACTTCAATTATTTTTATAAAAATTATTCTTTATGGGAATATTATTTAAATAATAATATTCAGTCATTTTCTAAATATTCTGGGGACTGATTTACTTCATTAAATCAGCTTTACTCTAAACACTCTATAAAGTGTTTTCGAGTCTTCAAAATGATTTTTAAAAGTTAGAGCGGATCCCAAAACTCATTTTTATATTTAAGATCTTCCTTTTTAAGGGGATTTAAATACTCGCTCAAAACCTGAGGGATCCGGCTCTGTGGTGTATTTTATATTCACAACAAGGTTGCTGTTTTGATAAATGAATTGATTACTTACCCAACACTCGGGAAGTAAAATTCTTGGAACAAGTTAATCCATTAACAGGCATCGCCTGGGAAGTATCGGTGAGTTTTCCTTTCCAACTAGATACGACTTCTTGGTGGAGCCGTATCAACAAGTTTCTACTTGGGGAAAGTGGGGACAAGCTTTACGTTTCAGAGTCATGGATTTCATCTGAACTAGGAGTGGCGTAAGTGGCCGAGTAGCGCCGGCCCAGCCTTATTATATTGGCCCAAATGGCCTGGAAGTTCCGCTAAGGCGGTCCATTCCTTAGGAGTTCAGTGTTCGGTTGACAAGTAAATCCAACAGGTTCTCCTCTACATGTAGAAAATGGTGGGGTTGTACTACTACGACTGATCATCGTAAGTGGTCTTCCTGGCGCGGCAAACTCCCGTAATGAGTTCATCATCCAATTGGATAATTTCTGCAACACTACCCAGAGCACTTCGATAGAAAGGCTACGGTTGGGCGATTGTTGAGTGTTGGCAGGGTCAAGTTTTCAAAATGATGTTTACATCAAATGAAGTATCTCATAACTTCATTTTATTTTGATGATATTTTAAAGGTTGAATCTATTCAAGTATTATCTTGTAGTCTCATCTATGTGATGAACTTTTGAACTAATTATAACTTGAACGGTGGTAGTTCAAGTAGTATTTGGAAAAGATATAAGTATATTGGAGTATCTTGTAACTTCATCTTTTAAACTTATATCTAGTAAATGATTATCTTATGCATGACACAGAGATTTTCAGAAAAACGTTGAGACAAGGTTAGATATATGAGATCACCTTGCAACGATATTTTTATACAGTTATACACTGGAACTCTGTGTGTATTATGCATGGAAGAGGACTTCCCATATTTTGAAAAGTATATAAGTATATATATATACTGAATATTTTGCGACTTCATCGCATTAAGATATCAACTTGGTTCATTTCTTTTGACCAAGACTTTCATGAGTACTATGAGAAGGCTCATATATTGTTAATCATTATACATATTATTTTGGTGGGCTTGCTGCTCACCCTTGTTTTCTTCTTTCATCACACAACATCAGATAGACAAGATGAACAGGACCAAGCTCCCAATTCGCGAGCGGATAGGAAACGTTCCGCAGTTTCCTATAGGCGTTGATGTCGCTGTAGCTGAGGTAGGAACTACCAATAGGCTAGGCTTTCAACTTTTGATATATCAGATTATGTATATTTATGAATTGTAATAATGGCAAAGAAATGTAAATTTATTCAGAAACTTGTTTAAGGTGTATTGGCATATAATTGTGGAATAAAACGACTTGTGATTATTTTTGGATATTCATCTCTGAGGCTATAACTTGTGGTGTGTGTGTTTAATGGTGGGGTCACAGTACAGAGTAGTTGATTATTTATTAAGATTGGGTGTTTTTAAGGGAAATGGAACTCGTGACAACCCGGATCTCCGACCCCGGATTTGGGGGTGTTACACATTTCATCATTCATATCTGTTTTGACATAACTCTTATTTCAGGATTATGCCTCCCAAAAAGAAGAACCCAACAACCACATCCACCACAGACCCAAATATTGTTCGACTATTGGAAACTTTGCAGCAGCAAACCAATGCTATAGCTCAACAACAACTAACTCCTCAACAACGAATTGAAAACCAAGATAACCGTGAGCCACACCAACCACCTGAACTACCAGTACCACCTAGACAAATTGTCACTTTCAAGGCTTTTCAGAATGTGAATCCACCTGCATTTCATGATAACACTGATCCAGTGATAGCTAACACATGGATCAAGGAGATCTAAAGGGCTTTTGAGTTGGTACAGTTAGGAGACGATCAGAAGACGCCGTATGCTACTTACTTCTTGAAGGGAGAAGTCATCTATTGGTGGGAATCAGTAAAAGCTATGGAAGTCACTCAGCAGGTTTCTTGGGAGAGATTTAAGAAGTTATTTCTGGACAAGTATTACCCTAAGTAC
The DNA here is from genome assembly GCF_009905375.1 of Apium graveolens. Taxonomy (NCBI): domain Eukaryota; kingdom Viridiplantae; phylum Streptophyta; class Magnoliopsida; order Apiales; family Apiaceae; genus Apium; species Apium graveolens. The sequence goes on from NC_133648.1 coordinate 260,417,689, forward strand.
ATGCAGAATCAGATGGAGCTAAAATTTCTTGAGTTGAAGCAAGGGAACATAACTGTATTGGAGTATGAGAAGAAGTTCACTGAGTTGTCAAGGTTTGTGACAAAGTATACCAGCACTCAGGAGGAAAAAGCAAAGAAATTTCAGCAAGGATTGAAGCCTTGGATCAGAGATAGGGTGGCTATGTTTGAGCTTGAAACTTATGCGGGAGTAGTACAGAAAGCTGCTCTGATTGAGAATAATGGGATGCAGTCAAGGAAAGAGAGTGATAACAAGAAGATGAAGGTTCCATTTTATGGAGAAAAAGTCTGAAGCAGGAAGTTCACAAGATCGGAATGTAAATAGGATTGGTTTTCAGAAGGGCGGAAATTTTCAAAAGAAAGGAAATTTGGGTAAAAGGCAAGAATCAAAGGGGAACAATCAGGCAAGCCAAGGGCAAGTTGGAGAAAACAGGTTCCAGAGGCCAGAATGCAAGCACTGCGGAAGAAGGCACCCCGGAGTGTGCAATAAGCTGAGCATGACCTGTTATAGGTGCAATCAGAAGGGACATTTGGCAAATGAGTGCAAGATGCCGAAGCCAGGAGTTACGTGCTACAAGTGTGGGAAGACTGGACACATGGCTAGGGAGTGTATGGCAACCGGACCAGTCAAAGCTCTGATGAACGTGGCAAGTACCAGTGCAAGCGTGCCAGCTGAGGTATTGGCATTACCTCCACCACCTACACCAACCCCACAAGCAACAACAAGGATATTTGATTTGAAGATGAAGGATGCTGTACAGAATTCGGAGGTGATAGCAGGTATACTTTTACTCAATAATGTCAAAGCTAAAGTATTGATTGATTCTGGAGCAACAAGATCTTTCATATCAGAATCTTTTGTTGATAAGCATCAGTGTGAGAAAATGATTATGAGTGAGGTAGTAAATGTGGTAATTACGAACCAAGAAAAGATTCCTGTGAATCAATTTTGTCCAAAGTATGAGATCAATATTTCGGGATATAAGTTTTCAGCCGACTTGATACTCTTCAAGTTGGGAGAGTTTGACATAATTTTAGGAATGGATTGGTTAGGAGAGAATAGCGCTCAGATTAATTGTAAGATCAAGAGAGTGTATTTAAAGACGAAGAGTGGAGAGAAGGTAATATTTAAGGGGCAGAGGCAAAAGCAACTATTTCTTACAATTGTTCAGGATAAGAAGCTACTTAGAAAAGGTTGTGAGTCGTTCCTGGCTTATGTAGTGGATTTGGAAAAAGGCAGCCCCAGCATGGAAGATATTCCTGTAGTTAGCGAGTTTCCCGATGTGTTTCCCGACGAACTACCAGGCTTACCACCAGATCGACAAATTGAGTTCGAGATCAACCTTGCTCCAGGCACGGAACCAGTTTCAAAGGCCCCATATAGGATGGCACCAGCAGAAATGAAAGAGTTGGCGAGCCAGCTACAAGAATTATTGGATAAGGGAGTGATACGGCCAAGTGCGTCGCCATGGGGAGCACCTGTTCTGTTTGTAAAGAAGAAAGATGGGAGTATGCGTCTATGCATAGATTATCGTGAGTTGAATAAGGTAACGATCAAGAACCGCTATCCGCTACCAAGGATAGATGACCTTTTTGATCAGTTGAAAGGAGCAAAATGCTTTTCGAAGATTGATTTGAGATCGGGATACCATCAACTAAAGATCAAAGAAGAAGATGTTCCCAAGACCACATTCAGGACCAGATATGGGCATTATGAATTCCTAGTAATGCCGTTTGGATTGACCAACGCTCCGGCCGTATTTATGGATCTGATGAATCGGGTATTTAAGAAGTATTTGGACAAATTTGTCGTGGTAATTGATGACATCCTTATTTATTCTAAGTCGGAAGAAGAATATAAGCAGCACCTCTGGATAGCATTGGAGATACTCCGACAAGAGAAGTTGTATGCCAAGTTTACCAAATGTGAGTTTTGGTTAAAGGAAGTTCAATTTTTGGGGCATGTCATTGGAAATGAGGGAGTTTAAGTGGATCCGGCAAAGATTGAGGCAGTTATGAGTTGGGAGAGGCCAAAGACTCCTACGGAAGTGCAAAGTTTTCTAGGATTGGCCGGATACTATAAAAGATTCGTCAAGGATTTTTCGAAGATCGCCACGCCATTGACCAAGTTAACCAGAAAGAATCAAAAGTTTGAATGGAGTGCAGAATGTGAAGATAGCTTTCAAGAGTTGAAGCAAAAGTTGGTAACAGCTCCGGTGTTGGTACTTCCAGACGATCAAGGGAACTTTGTAATTTTCAGCGATGCTTCACATAAGGGTTTGGGTTGTGTGTTGATGCAACACAGTAAAGTGATCGCATATGCATCAAGACAGTTGAAACCGCATGAGTTAAAGTACCCGACGCATGACTTGGAACTAGCCGCCATAGTGTTCGCACTTAAGATTTGGAGATATTACCTCTATGGAGAGAAGTGTGAAATCTACACGGATCATAAGAGTTTAAAGTACATTTTTACTCAGAAAGAGCTCAATATGAGGCAGAGGAGATGGCTGGAATTGATCAAGGACTATGACTGTTCGATAAATTACCATCCTGGAAAGGCGAATGTAGTGGCCGATGCTCTGAGTAGGAAGGAGAGACTGAATATGATGATAACATCAAAAGAGTTATCCGAAGAAATCGAAAGATTGGAATTGGAACTTTGTGCTTATGGAAAAGTCGAGGAAGTTTGTCGTGCAATGACCTTTCAGCCAACACTAGTGGAAAAGATAAAGAAGTGTCAAGAAGAAGTAATGGAGAAAGAGAAGAATCAGTTATCTGGAGAGGAGATTAATACTCAAAGGGATGAGCAAGGGATACTAAGGTTTTCATCCAGAATATGGATTCCCCACGTATCTGAATTAAAGAATGAGATCTTCCACGAAGCCCACAATTTGAAATTTTCAATCCACCCGGGAAGCTCCAAGATGTATCGAGACTTAAAGAAGAACTTTTGGTGGCCAAATATGAAGCGAGACGTGGCAGAATGGGTTGCGAAGTGCTATACTTGTCAGAAAGTAAAGGCAGAACATCAACGACCAAGTGGATTAATTCAGCCCCTGAAGATTCCAGAATGAAAATGGGAAAATATCTCTATGGACTTTATAGTAGGACTACCGCGAACGAAATCCGGGCATGACGCAATATGGGTTATAGTTGATCGTCTTACGAAGTCGGCGCATTTCCTTCCAATAAACGAGAAGTCATCACTGGACAAGTTGGTTCATCTGTATGTGCGTGAAATCGTACTAAGGCATGGAGTACCCGTATCCATAGTTTCAGACAGAGATCCCCGCTTTAACTCGAGATTCTGGAAGCAATTTTAGGAATGTCTTGGCACGAAGTTGAATATGAGCACGGCATACCACCCGCAGACTGATGGTCAGAGCGAAAGGACAATTCAAACAATCGAAGACATGTTGCGCAGTTGTGCAATCAATTTTGTAGGAAGTTGGGACGATCACTTGCCGTTGATTGAATTCTCTTACAACAACAACTATCATTCCAGTATCGGCATGCCACCATATGAAGCTTTGTACGGGTGGAAATGTAGATCACCAACAAGTTGGGATGAAGTAGGAGAAGGAAGAATTCTCGGCTCGGAATTGGTACAACAGTTGCATGACACAGTCAAGTTAATTCAGAAAAGGTTGCTTGCTGCTCAAGACAGACAGAGGAAGTATGCGGATCCAGCGCGTAAGGATGTTCAATACCAAGTTGGTGAAGCTGTGTTGCTGAAGGTGTCACCTAGAAAAGGGTTGATGAGATTTGGCAAGAAAGGGAAGTTAGCACCTAGATACATAGGTCCTTTTGAGATTTTGAGTCAAGTAGGAAAGGTGGCCTATGAGTTGGCCTTACCACCTCAGTATCGGCATGTGCATAATGTGTTCCATGTGTCGTTGCTTAAGAAGTACAATCCTGACGCTAGCCATGTGATAGAATATGAACCTGTAGAAATTCAGGCAGACCTGTCATTTATGAAGCAACCGGTTAAAATACTCGACTGGAAAGTAAAGAGTCTTAGTAATAATTCGGTAAAGTTAGTAAAAGTGCTTTGGAGGAACCCTAAGGTCGAAGAATCGACTTGGGAGTTAGAGTCTGTTATGCGCTCCCGGTATCCTCATCTGTTCTCTTAGATTCTGGGGACAGAATCCCTTAAGGGGGAGAGGATGTTACGACCGGTATCTTCGTGTAATATTATTTGTGGATTTGGTATAATATTAAAGTCAAATGAAAATATATTCAATGATTGTACGTTTGTGTGAGTAACAATTTCTGCATTATAAATTTGCTTTATGTAGTGTATGATTTTTTTCAAAGCAAGAGTTTATTTATTTGCTTAAACCTTGGAGAAATTCCTTTTAAAAGTTATTTTATTCACAAATTTCAAAAGTGATTTTATAAAATTTCTAAAAATCCAAGTTATTTTATGGTATAAATTTTATAATTTTTGAACTTGTATTTTATTTTATAAAAATAAATCTTTACAAATTTTATTTGTTATAAATATCAAATTACATAAGAGACCATGCATGCAAATCACCCTTCTATTCTCTCAAAGGGCAAATAAGACTTTTCCAACCCCACTAACTCATTTGATTATAACCAAATTACTATATTAGCCTTGCATGCAAAATGGCCTAACTTTAGCTAAAGGATATTTTTGTAAGTTCTCACTTCCACTCATTATTTGTCAACCAAAAAGCATAAAACAAAAAATCAAAGTGCTAGAAGTCATTCCACTCATTCCACACTCCAACACACCACAAATTTTCTCTCTTTTCCCCCTCCCACCTTGCTCTCGGCCGAAGGCCAAATCCCCCATCCCCCTTCCATTTTTCAATTCATTCTTCATCTTCCCAAGTGTAAATCTTTTACCTACATTCATCTTATATACTTTCCAAGTGTTTTGTGACTTGGAAGTTGAAGTTCCATGGATGCATGTGTAGTTCTTATGTGATCTCCAAAGAGAAACTCTTGATTCTTGTGAATTCAAGAGCTCTCTATGAGATATATTATGTATATGTGCTAAATAAGTATTTTATGGAGATATCATACTTTAAAATCCTTTGCATGCTACTGAAATTTCATTATATATTTATGTTTAGCCATGCATGCTAGTTTTAAGACATTAAAATGATGATCAACCATGTTTTGCATGCTATTCTTTTTGAAATCATGTTGTTATGTTTAAAAATCTATAAATGCGAAATAGGTTTGCTTAAAATAGATTATTTCCATGATAAATTTCTTATTAATACTTAAAAGAAGTTATATATCATGATTACTAAGTATGAGTATTAGGTGCAAGTCGATTTTGCAAGCATTTAAAACTTTATGCCTAGCCGAAATTTTGTTATGTGCTTTCCATGAGTTGCAAGTTATATATTTAGTTGCATGTTGTTGTTTTTGGGCTGGATGATCTCACCCAAGGTTATTTTGAGAATAAGGGAGTTAGTTCAGTAGATTACCATGTATAAGTCTTGGTTTAAGTATAGAGTTGTTGTTAGTTGAGTTTATCAAGTCAAAACCTTGGAAAATGAGAGTTATAGTTTCTGCAGAAAATCAGTTTAGTACCCTGAGGTTTAGAGTGAGTTTTGACCATGTCATTGATGTGCACTTTGAGGCCCAAGCTACCAGAAGTTATTATTGGGAGTATATAAAAGGTTTTAGGTGTTGGTTGGAGGTTTGCATGTCTTTTGGTTAGGTGCACAAGTAGAATCACAAAATCTGTCCAGCACGGGACAGTTTTGTTGCAACTTAGAAATATGGAGATTTTACCATATCATGGGTAGGCCCTCATTAGGCCCAATTGGGCCTTAGTTAGAGGGAGTGTCAGAGAAGTTTTTCCAACCATAATTCATAGGATATGAGTTAGAACCATATGTCACAAGTTAATTCAAGTCAGGGCGTTTTCTGCCCAGAAAAACAGGGGAACCTTGGACTTTTAGCTTAGGCCCAAGAAGGCCCAAGCCAGGCCCTTGAGCCACATCAAGTTTGTGAGATGCCTTAGGTCAGGAGAGTCTTGTGTAAAAGTTTTGAAGGAAAACTTGTAGTTTAAGAGTGTCTAATGCACTCAAGAAACCATAGTTGTCATTCTGAAATTTGCACCAGTGAGCACTTTCACTTATCACATAGTTTTAGAACACTTAGAAGTGAGTATTAGGTCGACCACCATAGTTGTAAGATAGTATAAGGTCATTAGAGAAAAAGGCACAAGTGAGGGTCAATAGGTGTTGGATAATTTAGGAAAGGCACATCGAGTTAGGAAGCCAAAATTAGAGGACTATGTCTAGTTTAGCGACCAAATGACTTAAGTTGTGAGTCGAGATCATCCAAGCCTAGTGTTGCATTATGGTATATATGGTGTTATTTGGTATTAATATATGATATGTGATGATGTGGCTATGTGTGTGCAATTGTAATTTAAAAGTGAATATAAATTAAGTGCATATAGGCCTAAGTGCCATCCGTGTTTAATTTCGAGTTGTAAATAGGTTAAGTTGGTGAGAATATATTATAATGAGGATTATTATTATTTATGTAGGATCTCGAGACGAGGGAAAACTTGCCATAAAGGTCGAGTGAAGCTCTAGTTGCTCCTACCAGTCACACCAGACCAGCCTATCTCAAGGCAAGTGATTCAACTTGACCTTCGTATTTACTATAAACAGTTCATATATATATTGATGCAATTATCCTGAGTCATTTGATATGTTTTAAATCAAGCGTATCTTATGTTTATCTTTGAATCATATAGAAATGCCATGAACCCTCGAGTACGTATTGCAAGTAGTTCAAAAGTCTTATCATGACAGTATATTAAAGTAATTCGAATGCCATGATAAAATAAAGAGTTGTTATAGCACTCGGTTCATCCTCTTGATTACCATGCTAATGATTCCTAAGTAATGATATCTCATCCTGATACTTGAATCCCTATAGAACCTTACCTTGATACCTGAAAGCCAAATATTTATCAAAGTTGTCCCTAATTGATTGATACCCCTCTTTCTTATCCTAAAGCTTGTCAATTCTGATATATCCTGAGCTAAAAATCATTTCTTCATACCTTAACACCCTTAGTATTCATGAAGCTTACATTCTTGATGATCCAGCACTTGAACCTTGATGAGAAACCATTGCTTTAAGCCCAATTTAGCACTTCCTTTCATGATATCCAATAGCCTCACTAAATTCCCTTGTCCAAACTTTGATACATGAAAACCATTCAGTTACCCTAATAGAGTTTAGTTTTGTGAATCATGGCTCTGAGATTTAGTACCATATTTCCCGTGTTTCAAGTTGATCTATAATCCCTTAATAAAAATGTTTACTGTAAAAAGAGATTTTGTCATAATTCGGCATCAGTTTTTAAAATAAATAAAATGTGGGTTTTTCAGTCCCAAAGGGGGATAAATGTTTTCTTTGAACGGTGGATCTGGACTGAGACGCGAGTCCTTTCCACACTTATATTAGGCTTAAAAGTTGTCTAGGGATTCCCGTTAAGGTTTTAGAACCCAGCGAGGTTCGGGATTACTTCGCGGCTGATTACCGGCTGTAATCCGTAGCATCATAAAATGATTTTGATTAAGACATGATTTTAAAATTGTTTTGATACAAGCAAAATGATGCCATCTCACATAGTTCTATCTCTCGTTATCATTGGTTATGTCTTTCCTTTGTCATTCTTAAAGGTATATCTCGATTTATGTTTGTGTCGTACTGTTAGCACTTGTTGAGCATTTGGCTCACTTCTTGCTTTACCCTAATATTACAACTAGCAGCTATGGTTAGATTCAAGCAGGCTGCCCGTAAGACCTGTGATGCTGATGCTTATGTTCGAGCGCAGGTAGAATAAGTAATAATAGTTTGTGTGAGGACTCGGTACTTTTAATCAGATGTAATAGTTGGTAGTGTTGGGCTGTTCCAAACCCTAAACTGTAAGATCTTGGAGTTGGTTGTGTATTCTTCATTTAAAATATTGTAATAGTTATATTTAATTTGCTGTTTAAGTTGGGGGTGTGACAGAACACTTATTCCCGAAGGCTTTAGTGATGCAGTCGAAGAAGAAGCTCCATTCCTTTCTGATATGAGCCCGTTTCAACTGTCCAAGCTTAGCCAAACTCTGCTCATACCCCAAACTGGCCATTAACTCTTGTAGAGCTGATTCCTCCGGTGTTGAGAAAATACAGCCTTCTGGTAAATGTAAGGCCTTGCAAATTGTACCAGGAGTTACCACATGTTCAGTATCATCCACTTCAAAAATAATGCTGGGAGTACCATTAGCACCACCATTGTCAAAATGCCCAGTCCGCCAAAATGTCAGAACTTGTTGGCTTGAAAAGACTGATGGTTGGGTCAATGCATACCCAATTTCACTATGTGCAAGAAGATCTTGCACAAAATGCAACTCAGACGGAGCTTCAGCATGATCGAGAATTGCAGCATAGTTATTTGGAACGAACTTAGCTCCATCAATGATCAAATCCTTAGGTGCCATGAGAAAAATCAAAAATTAAGAGTTGCCTGTTAGGTGTTTGATAAAATGTCTGTATGAAAAACCAACGTCAGGAGATGAGAGAGAGTAAAAGCAAAGAAACAGAGATAAAGTGTAAAAGTAAATAAAAAATTGTATAATCTTCTCTCTCTCTTACTTATACTTGGTAAAAAAATATAACCGTTGGACACCTGTCAGACATGCAGCAATAATGAATAGTTAATGGGCACCGGAAAACAGTAATCATTACTTACCCACTTGTAGTTTTTCAAGAAAAAACCGTTCCACTTACCCAGTAATTCCATTAATTGAGGTAAATCAGTTTTAATTCAAAATTTAAACTGTTCCCACTTATTCAATTATTTTCACTGCTAAACCAATATTCTGGAAAAAAATTCGAGTGTGAGAATGACCATAATAAATCAAGTAAACAAGTACTGATATTTTAAAATCAGAACTTAATTTAAATCAATGATTAAAATGATCATTAGAACATGGATATATCAGGATTTATCAGTGCATTTAAATTACAAACATCTCAGAGACAAAAACTTGCAAAAAGTAGAAATTCCATTAATATATTAAGAGAATACATTCATGAAATTTAAATTACATCAGAGCATTACAAGATTGTCCTAAGCTTCTAAACCTAACATCAACAGCCTTTGTCCTAGCTCAAGAAGCAGGGCAAAGCTGACGATGAAGAAAAACAAGAAGAAGAAAATAAGTTATTTCTTCTTCCTACTCTCTACAAAAAGAATAGCGATTCTGATGATTCGCTCTTGCTGGCGGAGAGCTTCCAGCCTTTCTTCCTCCAATCGCTCCAGATGGCGATGGTAGTCTATATAAAAGAACAAGAGGTGGGTGAGAACCTCCTGGGGGACCGTGTCCCAAATCTCATCAGGAATGACAGTCACGTGCCATTCCTGCTGCCATGCTTCACAGCTCAGCTCCATGTTGAAGTTCTCATAGTTCAAAAACATATTGTAATTGACCATGATTGTGTTGGTATGAAGAAAAGGAGAGTGAGTTTGTGAGAAAAGAAATAATGTGTAGGCTGATGTGAAGTGTTGGTTTATATAGGCAAGAGAATGCCAGAAGACGCAAGGAAATTTAATGCTTACAGGTAGAAATAATTCTACCTCGTCCCCCTAGACTTGGAAGAAGAAAAAAAGTCATTCGAAAGGGAAAACAGGGTTTAATGCGCACAAGAAATAAGTAAAAATTACTGTGCATGTACGTGTACCACTATCCCTAATTATATTGACTGTTAATATTCCGCCCCAATATATTATGATTTAAAATGAGACTGTTTTTAGAGTTTATCCACAAATAAGTCAAGCAAAGGATCAGAATTTAATATCAGAACTTAGACTTATATCAGAACTTAACAGTCATCAGAACATGATTTCTTAACTCGAAAAATGAATGCCTATCTTTGTAATTCTTCACACAAATTCTGATATCGATTCTTCAGAACTTAATTATCAGAATGTTCAACAGAACTTATCCTCAGAATTTATGCAATCTGACACATATACTATTCATCTAAAATAACATAGATCACCACAGTAATTTTCATCATTATATGGAGTGTTAGTGTGTGCATTAAGCTAAATATCAGACAAAGAGTAAAGTCTGATTCACTTCAGTACATCTTAGAAATAAGGCATAACTAAAACTTTACTAAAAATCTGTCATTATTCTGAAGCCGACTATTGAATGAGTTCATGTTTGAGTCCACCTCAACTGTTTTGTGCTAATTTTGTGCATCTTTTTAAATTCCATTTTACAGTGGCTTCTCAGTGTAAGTGAGTCACGACTGCTTATCAGAATTTATGCTATTATCAGAGTATTTCTCCAATAATCATAGAGTGTGAAAAGTCACCAAAAAAAATATTTATTTGCTTTTCTGATGCATATTACTTAATACCAGCAATGCACTTGGGTCGTCCCTTCCACATTTTTACTCTAGATCTCAAAGGAGTACCTGATTTTAATTCCTTGTTTCTTTTCCTTTTTATTTTGATAAGTGAGGTTTATCAGCACTTAGTACATTCAACAGATTTACTAGCATCAGAACTTAACAGATGAGAAGCATTATTCTAGTTTTTGACTTAGTAATAAGATAGACAAAGTAAACTCAACTAAGCTCAATATCAGAATTTGCTTGTGTCAATAAATTTCCATAAAAATAATTACTTCTAATATGGGATCTCTAGTGTATTGAAGACTACTAGGTCAGCATCTAGCACATATAACCTCATAGGATTGAATAGTTACATAAACAGTCATATCACTATCAGAGTTTAGAAAGTCACATCAGACAACAGTCAGTACTTAAGCAATTTTCAATTAAGCACACACAAAGAGAGTATTTTCTGTAAATACTGAGCTTAAGGTCTGATGCATCAGAACAAAACTAAGCAGATTTAGAGAAAGAACCTGAAACCATTCCAAGTTCATTTACCAATCTTGGAAAAGTAGCTTCACACAGTGGTTTTGTGAAGATATCTGCTAGTTATTGATCTGTTGGAACAAAGTGCAATTCCACTGTACCTTCATCCACATGTTCCCTTATGAAGTGGTACCTGATGCTGATGTGCTTTGTGATTGAGCGTTGAACTGGATTACCTGTCATAGCAATAGCACTTTGATTATCACAGTAAATAGGGATTTTAAAATATGTTAACCCATAATCCAGTAACTGATTCTTCATCCAAAGAATCTGTGCACAACAGCTTTCTGCAGCAATGTACTCTGCTTCTGCAGTTGATGTGGAAATTGACTTTCGTTTCTTGCTAAACCAAAAAATCAATCTGCCTCCAAGAAATTGGCAGCTTCCACTTGTGCTTTTCGTGTCAATTTTGCAACCTGCAAAATCTGCATCTGAATAACCTATTAGTTTAAAATCTGATTCTCTGGGATACCACAATCCCAGATCAGTTGTTCCCTTAAGATACTTGAAAATTCTTTTTACAGCTGTTAAGTGAGGTTCTCTTGGATCTGCTTGAAATCTTGCACAAAGATAGGTAGCATACATGATATCAGGTCTACTAGCAGTTAGATAGAGTAGTGAGCCAATCGTACCTCTGTAATCAGTAATATCTACTAATTTACCAGTATCCTTATCCAGTTTTGTTGCAGTGGCCATGGGAGTGGATGCACTTGAATAATCTTGCATTCCAAATTTCTTCAGCAAATTTCTGGTGTACTTAGTTTGAAAAATAAAAGTGCCTTCTTCATTCTACTTGACTTGAAGTCCCAGAAAATAGCTAAGTTCCCCCATCATACTCATTTGATATCTTGACTGCATCAGTTTGGCAAACTTCTTGCAAAGTCTGTCATTTGTAGAACCAAAAATGATATCATCAACATAAATCTGGACCAGAAGTAAGTCCTTTCCATGGTTGAGGTAGAACAGTGTTTTGTCTATTGTTCCTCTGTTAAATCCACTTTCCAGAAGAAACTGAGCTAAAGTCTCATACCATGCTCTTGGAGCTTGCTTAAGTCCATAAAGTGCTTTATCAAGCCTGTAGACATAATCTGGATATTTGGATTCTACAAAGCCTAGAGGTTGTTCAACATATACTTCTTCCTCCAATTCTCCATTGAGAAAAGCACTTTTCACATCCATTTGAAAGACAGTAAACTTTTTGTGAGCAGCATAAGCCAAAAATATCCTTATGGCTTCCAATCTAGCAACTGGTGCAAATGTTTCATCATAATCAATTTCCTCCTGTTGAGAATATCCTTTTGCAACCATCCTTGCCTTATTCCTTGTAATTATGCCATCATTATCAGTTTTGTTTCTGAATACCCACTTTGTACCAACAACAGATCTGTTCTTTGGTCTTGGCACTAGGGTCCAGACTTTGTTTCTTTCAAATTCATTTAACTCTTCCTGCATTGCTTGCACCCAATCAGCATCTTGAAGAGCTTCTTTCACTTTCTTTGGTTCAGTCTGAGAAAGAAAAGAATTGTAAAGACATTCACTTGAAGTAGCTGTTCCAGTTCTGACACCTGCATTAGAATTTCCAATTATCAAATCAGGTGTATGTGATTTAGTCCACTTCCTTACAGATGGAAGGTTTTTTCTAGAACTGGATGCTCCCCCATGATCCATGCTATCTTCATTAACATTTTCTGATGCTCCCCGTGAAACTATGCACTCTGAGTTGGATTCTTCAGAATTTAGATTTTCAGAACTATCAGAACTTGGCTTATCAGAACTTGACGAATCAGAACTTGAAGAGCCAGATGTATGTTCTGATGCTTCTTGAGATGTGGTTATATCTTGAGTATGCTCCCCCTGCATAGGTGCATCTTCCTTTGGCGTAGTCACCACAGTTTCAATAACATCAGAGTTTAATCCATCAGAGTTTGCAGTATCAGGATTTAGATTGTCAGGATTTTCAGTATCAGAATTTGAGTCTTCATTTTCAAATCTCAGCTGATCATGATCAATAAAATCTTCAAGTCCAGTAATCTTCTTATCATCAAAAGAGACATGGATAGATTCCATGACCACTCTTGTTCTCAAGTTATAGACTCTGAAGGCTTTTGTGGAAAGTGGATATCCAACACAGATTCCTTCATCAGCTTTTAGATTAAATTTGGATAGCTATTCAGGATGAGTCTTAAGAACAAAACACTTGCATCCAAATACATGAATATACTTCAGATTTGGCTTCTTTTTCTTCACCATCTCATATGGTGTCTTTCCTTGCTTGTTAATGAGTGTTGCATTCTGAGTAAAACAAGCAGTCTGCACAGCTTCAGCCCAGAAATAGGTTGGAAGCTTTGCTTCATCAAGCATTGTATGTGCAGCTTCAATAAGAGTTCTATTCTTTCTTTTAACAACTCCATTTTGTTGTGGAGTTCCAAGAGCAGAGAATTCCTGCTTGATTCCATGGTTTTTGCAGAACTCTTCCATTATCAAATTCTTGAACTCAGTACCATTATCACTTCTTATTATCTTCACTGAGTCTTTGACCAATTTATCCAGTTGCTTGACATGATCAATCAAGAGAGATGCAGTTTCACTTTTTGTGTGCAAGAAATACACCCATGCGTATCTGGTGAACTCATCCACTATGACCATAGCATATTTCTTCTTTGCAATAGACATGACATTTACTGGACCAAATAGATCAACATGTAGTAGGTGATAAGGCTCAGGAATTGATGATTCAGTCTTGCTCTTGAATGAAGATTTTCTTTGTTTGGCCTTCTGACAAGAATCACAAAGGCCATCAGGAGAAAATACTGACTTTGGCAGTCCTCTCACAAGATCTTTCTTGACAAACTCATTTATATTGTTGAAATTTAAATGAGAGAGTTTCTTGTGCCAATTCCAGCTTTCTTCAATTGATGCTCTACTCATCAGATTGAAAGCTTAGCTTCATAAATGTTACCACGCCTGTATCCTTTCAGAACAACTTTGCATGTAGATTTACTTACAACTTCACAGTGTTCTTCAAAGAAATCCACATGATAACCTCTGTCACAGATTTGACTGACACTCAGCAGATTGTGTTTAAGTCCTGAGACCAGAGCTACTTCCTTAATGATGATATTCCCAAGATTAATATTGCCATATCCTAATGTTTTTCCAATGTTGCCATCTCCATAAGAAACACTTGGGCCAGCCTTCTCCACAAAGTCTGATAGCAGGGCTTTATTTCCAGTCATATGTCATGAACATCCACTGTCCAGAACTAGGATGTTTTTCCTGTTGCCCTTTAATTCAGCAGCTTCAGAACTGCTTTTAACACTTGCCTTATCAGCATTTGCCATCAAGGAATAATTCTCCTCACTTTCAGAATCTGAGGTGTCTGTCCAGCTTTTCTTCTTTGTGACAAGAGCCTTGCCTTTGTCACTCTTCACTTTCTTACAATCAGGAGATATGTGGTCTTTCTCACCACAGTTGTAGCATTTGACATTTGTATAATCTCCTCTGTCAGACTTTCCTCCTCTTCCCTCAGATTTTCTGAAATTCTTCTTATCAGAACTTGCGCCTTTCCTGGAAAACTTCTTTCCCTTCCTGAACTTCCTGTATGCAATCTTTGTGATCCCTTTCACCATAAGAGCACACAGCTTCATCATCTCTTCATCAGCATCCGTCTCAGGCAAGCTTTCAGATTCTGAATCATCATCACTTTCAGAACTTGATGACTCAGTATCAGACTTTTTGAAGAGAGCTTTACCCTTGTCTTTCCTTGAGGTAGCTGCCTTGGGGGATTCTTCTTCAACCTTAAGAGCAACTGTCCTTGACTTTCCTCCTTTCCTCTTACTTCTTTGTTCCATCTCAAGTTCATGAGTCTTGAGCATTCCATAAATTTCATCAAGAGTTGTTTCATCAAGATTATAGTTGTCTCTTATTGTTGTTGCCTTCAAATCCCAGCATTCAGGAAGAGCTAACAGAAATTTAAGGTTTGAATCTTCAAGATCATACTCTTTATTAACCAGTGACAAATCATTCAAGAGTTTGACAAATCTATCATATAAATCAGTCAATGACTCATTAGCCTTTGAGTCAAAGTGTTCATACTCTTGAGTGAGTATTGTCTTCCTGTTCTTCTTAATCGTATCCGTTCCCTGACATCTTGTTTCCAAGGCATCCCATATCTCCTTTGCAGTCTTGCAGTTTATTACCCTGTTTGACATTACATTATCAATAGCACTATACAGTAAGTGTCGTACCTTAGCATCCTTAGCAATTGATGCGATATCTTCAGCAGTGTAATCACTCTTCTCCTTTGGTACAGACTTTGCTGCTTTACCTGCAACTACAACAGCGAGCTTGGTTGGTTTGTGAGGCCATTCCTTGATTCTATCAAGATATTCTGGATCTGTAGCTTCTAGAAACATGGTCATCCTCACTTTCCATATGGCATATTCAGATGGTCTCAATATGGGAACTCTAATAGTCTCATATCGGCTTTGAATTTGTGTCTTTGGAGGTTCTTCAGCTTTGGTGGGCTTAGTTGGAATTTCTGCTTCAGACATGATTGTGTTTGGATCTTAAACTATTTATGTGTTAACAGATAGGCTCTGATACCACTTGTTAGGTCACACACACTGTAGAGGGGGTGAATACAGTGTATAGCACAATCAAATCGAACTTTAATAACTCAAGTAACAGAAAACAAACTTTATTGAAACAATAAACTCTGTTACAGTATGGAACTGTTCTCTCTCAGTGATGAACAAATATCACGAGAGCTGCTAGGGTTACAATGAATAATCTTCTCGATTGTGATAACACTTATAGTGTAAACCCTATGTCTGTATTTATATACTACACAGTTACAAGATAATCGCTAATTGATATGGAATATAATTCTGCTTCCTAAAATATATCAATCATATATCTTTTCTTCCAAGTATTCTATTCTTCATAGAATTCCATCTTCATGCATATCTCTTCTTATGTTTATCTCGATCTTCTTTCCTTTAACCAGCTGTCTTCCTTATCTGAACGTCCTTCAGTACTTAAGTTCTGATATCCATCTTCTGATAATTATCTCCTGATAATATAAGTACTGATATCCTTAAGTCCTGACTTCCAGTAAGTAATGATTTATCCTGTTTAAGTAAGATCTGAAAACTAAACATAAATCACATTAGCCATGACATTATCAAATATATCTAATATAATATTATTATTAATTGAATTATTCTCATTTTATTCATAATAAATCAACCGTTCGTCCGTTTAATATGAAACGAACGCCTCTAGACTCAGAAAAATATTCCACTTCCAATAAAAATACTTTCAAAACCTAAATTCTTTTATATCAAAAGATCATTTGTTTTGCGAATGGTTCTGAGTCAACTATTGATCGATAAATACCCTTTTGACCTATTTCAATTCTAAACGTATCGAGACCTATCTTTTGACGAACCAACTCATGTGCTACATGAATTATGTGACTATGTGTTATATGAAATATGTGATACGTGCCTTGTGTGTTTATGTGTTATGTGAACTATGAGTCCACGTGTCGATTAAACTTTACATGATTAAAGATGATCCTTATCTGTTATTATCGGGCGCATAGACGATAAGGATAAACGTATAGACTAGACAACTATATATTGTCAGTTAATTGAATGGTATCTTTTATGATAGATACACATAGTACGAGGCATTCAAAGCCAGATAGAGATTGTAAAATTAAAGCCTAATTACGTATAGTAATGAGATGAGTGGATTCGGAATAGAGATAAACCGGAAATGGTGAATGATAATAAAGGTCAAGTGGTCTGTCAAGGGAAATGCATATACATCAGGACTGAGTGATATGTCAGATAGTTAAAAATCAGAGGTTTATCAATTGAGGAAAGTATTCCTAACCTTTCTTCTAAAATACTGCAAATATTTCTTCGTTCCTATTCTAAGTTCAGAATAGTTAAATGTTTTTATATTTCACTGCAATTACTCTTATTTACGCAAGTGCCTTGTGATCTTGTTCCTTGATTATCGATTGATCTCTTGAGCAAATACCTATTCTTTCGGGTTATTTGCGAACCCTGAATCAGGGTGTTTTGAAATCAAAATGATTTGACATCAAAATACTCCACGGACTGGATGGTTATGATGAGGGCCAGTGATGAGCTGGACCCTAAGGGCCAGAGATGGCTGGTCCCTTGATTATTAGGGCATAGTTTCCTGGGTACCCCATATGTTGGTTGGGTCTATGCAGTTGGGTATAGATCCGCACTATATCCTGACTGATCAGCAGGCTATAGTGCCTATGTTGGTTTCTAGTGTCCAGTCTAATTTATTGTTGGTCGCCATTAACGACATTTCTTCTTGAATAATTTATAATTACAAAATCAAACAAAGATTTGCTTTAAAGGGATAAAACATTGAAATGTTCACTATTCTTTTACAGAAAAATGTGATTTATGATTAAAGGCCAATGAGGGCTGACATTTTGTTCGCTCAACTGTTTTAAATATATAAAGATGTTTTGAAATCATTCAACAATCGTCTCCAGGAGTTTCTTTGATCTAATACTTGGAAACCAATTAAGATACTTGTTGGGAATTTTGGCTCACTCTTGCTTTGTGAAATCCTATTTCTTTCAGTGTCGAATGAGAGCAAAACTGAATAGCTTTCAATAGACAGGAAAATTGAAGAGATTCCAGTTCAAGGAATTTGGAGGTGTCAGAGTGATCAATACGAGGAGATTAGTAAAGAGGTAATGAAATTGTATTTGGATATTGTAATTTTAGAAGGTTAGATTCTTAATTTATACCATAACCTGTAAGCGATCCGAAATAAGGAGGGGTTGTCTGTATATTTTTTTTAATATACAGGTTTATATTGTTTAAAGTTGTTTAGTGACACCCAATCATGACCCATGATTTGGGGTTGTTACAGAAAAGGCTAGGAAGATCACCAGAAAACTTCTAGAGGGAAGAGGAGTGTTTGAGAGGTGAGGAATGTGAAATGAGAAATGAGAAGTGTGAGTGAAATCACGCTCCCCTTCCCACTCTTATATAGCCAGCAATTGGGCTTGTCAAAAGCCCATTTGGGCCCAAAAATGAAATATTCTGGAAGAATCCAGAAAAATCTGAAAATAGAACTTGATAAATATAGAAAATGCTTCTGAATTCCAGAATGTTCTGGAATTTTGATTTTATGGTCCACAAAAGATAAAGGCCCAGCCCAACATAATTGGGCCCAAATTCTAGAAGATTCCAGAAACAAGTTAAACAGAAAATATATAAATGAATATGTGTGAAAACCCATATCTTATTGGGCCTGAGAATATAACAAGCCTATATTATAAGCCCAATTGATTAGCACATGGATCAAATCAAGCCCAAGGTTAAGGCCTGATTATGTTAAAAGCAAAAAGAAACGAAAATGACTTTTGGCCTTATAGTATAAAAAGCCCAATATGGCCCAAATTATAAAGTCTATAAAGGAAAACCATCCAGGATAAAAAAAGCCCCAAATAATAAGGCCCAAAAATCCACAAATTATATATATTATTATCCTTAAAAATCCTGACCCAATTCGATCAGGATTCTTATTGGATTTCTGGTCGAAACATTGAGATCAAAATAATCTACAACCAGGAAATAATGGCCTTTTATTAGGTCAAAAATTGATTCAGCAAAAAAGATCCTGACCGAAATAGGTCAGGATTCTGGTCGAAAGATCCTAACCCAAAGAGTTGTCGACCAAGAAAATTAGGGCGGTAATTCGGTCAAGACAGAAGAAATCCTGACCGAATTTCGGTCAGGTTTCTAGTCGAATGCTCCTGATCGAAGCAAACCACGAGCAGGAATAACAGAGGCTTTATTAGATCAGAACAGTCAAGAATCCTGACCGAAATATCTGGTCGACTGTTCCTGACCGAATGGGCCTTCGACCAGACTGAACGGATGGCTTATTCGACCAGGATCCTGGCCGAAAAGGATTCCTAGTCGAGTTATATTTTTTTTAAAAAAACGAAAGAGAAAAGAAGAAAGAAAAAGAGGTGGGGAAAATTATGAATATTTTCTGGAAAATTAAGAATATTTTCTGAAAATTCCTATAAATTAAGGAAAAAATCCCAGAATTAAGGGAAAATTCCTGTAAATTAAGGGAAAATTCTTGAAAATTAAGGGGAAAAATCCTGAATTAAATTCCTGAAAATTAAGGAAAAAATCTAGAATTAATGGGAAATTCCTATAAATTAAGGAAAAATCCTAGAAATTAGGAATAAATCCTGTAAATTAAGGGAATTCCTTGAAAAATTCCTGAAAATTATGGATTTATTCTGAAAATTAAAGAAAACTTCCTGTAAAACCCAAAAATTAAGGGAAAAATACCAGATAATTCCTAAATAACAGGAATAAAGGTAAAGAAAAGTGATGGGTGGGGTCCCAAAATATCCCTTGTAATGACCGGGAAATTTACGTTGTATTATATCATATTTATAATAAAATATGCGAATCAATATGTCATTTATGTGTGATTATCTGTTAAACCCTGTTTGTTATGTGTTATGTGTATGCCGTGTCATTTCTTATTTTAAGGTATTTTTCAGAATATTTTATTTCACATTCATAGCTTTCATTTCAAACGTTTTACGACCCAAACAATGATTTTAAAGCCAGTATTTCAAATAAAATAATGGGCCTTATTTTTCATCAAACGGCTTTTACAATCGCATTATTCTGAACATCTAGATATTTTATAAATTTTCTCGTTTTACGAAAAATAACTTTTCCGGGCCCCATTGGGTGTTAAAAACCCCACAAAAATCACATTTTTATATTTATAAAATTATAGGACTTTCATTTATACCATTTCTTTGTATTTTTGCATTATTCACAATTTTTGGGAAATTTTGGCATATATATTGTATATATAAAATATTTATAAATTAAATTTTAATACTCAAAAATTATAAAAATTAGGGCCCAATATTTTTATTAGATGTATAATTAGCCCCTTAATTTTATTTAGGAGTATTAATTTTACTGCTATAAATAGCCTAATTATTAATTAATTATAATTAATAAATCAGTTAAATTCAAAAAAATACAAAAAATTCTCTGTAATTCGGGTCGGGAAGAACATGGTCGGGTCGAGAATTCAAGCCGTGATTTTGAGCAGATTACAGCACCAAAACAAGCGATTCAAATACCCAAATCGAAGGTTTCGATCTGTTCTTTCCATTTCTAGCATCAATTTCAAGTTTTAATTCGTAGTTTTTGATTTTTGATTTCTAGGGTTTATGTTCGAATTAGGGCTTTTTGATTTCAGGGTTATTTTGATGTTTTGATGATTGATATAGCTTGGTTATGTGATTTACAGTTGATTCATGGTGTTTAATTGATCAAACGATACCCAGATAGCAAAGTTCGATTATCAGGGTTTATACCGAATTTTCAAATTATAACTCGATGATTTCTATGAATCTTTGGTTCTTGAAAGGTTAGGGCTTTGGTTGTATATGTTCTTAGCTTTAATTTGCACTATAGAACGTTAAGTTTCGTTTACAGAATCAAAAGATGGGTTTTTGGCCGGAGTTGAAGTCGGTGTTTGATCGATTTTGGACGGAGAAGTTATTACAGGGATGATTCCGCGATGTTTTGGTGATGATTAGATTGCTGTATTGATTTGCAATGAAAAGCACCCAAAAACCGTATCAAACGGTGTTGATTTGGGGCTGTAATTGATTCACCGGAATCCGGAGAAGTCGCCGGATTCTGGAAAAATCCGGTCATGTTCTTCATGACCCGGATGGTGACCCGGTTGACCCGTGTGGTTGACCCGGTTTTGATCTGTTTTGTCAGGAGGTTGGTTTCTGACAAATATTTCTGAATTTTAATTATTTAATTATATTTTATAAAAACAGGAATTAGATTTATTAATTCTGAAAATCAATTAAAAATTAGTTTTTAAATTATGTACAATAGTATTAATAATTCCTAAATTATTTTATAAATTTATAAATTCGAATTTAGTGATTTAATTAAGTATTTAATTATTTATTTAATCATTTATCTATTTATTTATTTATTTATTATTTAATAGTTAATAATTAAGGATTATATTGATCGAATATTACAAGAAACGACTCGATAAATAAGGGAATAAAATGAATAACTCGTAGTTGTACGAGTAATTGAACGATAAGTTCGATTATTAATATTATTATTATTATTATTCGGACTATAGTTAATTATTCGTATAATATATAGTAAAAATGATTCGTAATAAATAATTATATACAGATAATTGATTTAAATCGTATACGTGTAATAATAACAGTAATGCTTCGATAATTATATGAGAAATAACTCGTAGAAATACGAGTAATAGATCGTTGAATGGAATTCTGATTCAAATAATAGTCTATTTATTCGATAGTTATCATATTAGTTGATTGTATCGATTATTTATTTGTAAATAATCGATCTAATCGAATAAATAATGATACGTTGTAAATATTTATAATAAATTGTGATTAATCCTAATAATTAGGGATTAATTATTTTAAATTATTGAATAATTATTGAATAATTATTTATTAGTTATTTATTAATTAAATATTTAAAAAGTGATTAATTATTTCGATAATTAATCACATGATTTTCAATAAATCATAAATTATTTATTTTAACTCCAAAAATTATAGAAAAAATATTTTTGACTTTGATTTTTCTTAAATAATTATTTAAAAATTATTTTAGGATTTAAAAATTAGCAATAATTATTTGTATTAAATAATAAATTGAATTATCAGTGTTTAATTGATAATAATTCAACTGTTAGTCCGATTTGAGCGAAACGAAAGCCATTTTACTCAGAAAAGTGAATTCTTTTCATTAAAAATAATATAAAGACCTAATTTCTTCTCGAAATTAGTTGAATTTATTAATTGCTTGATTATCAGTTGAAATACGTGCCGAGATGAATCCGAAAAATTCCGGAAAAATGGGAAATGAAGCAGAAGGTGATCAACGGAGCAATCAGCGAGTCGATTTTGATTCTAAAAATTATTTTAACTATAAAAATGATTATGTGCTTATGTGCTTATATGTATTATGTGGTTAATCGAGTCTTACTTGCTTATATGTAATATACGAGTCGGTCAAAAGCGTAAGGGTAGATAATAGGAACGAAATGAAGTCGATTCAAGGTGCAACTGAAGTATAAAATGACTTAATCAGTCTATTTTGCTAACAGAAGCTAAGCCAGCAAGGCAGGTCGAGTAGGTGATAGACGAAAGTGAGTCAATTGTAGTAAGTCGCGCAGAACGCAAGTTTCTCCTCTATTCTATTTTCCAGAATAATGATATTCTCTTCAGATTCTTATTACAATTGCACTCTTTTAATTCTCTTGTTCATATTTCATTTCACTTCTTGATTTATTCTTCTCATTTGAATTTATTATTCATATTCCAATTATTACTCATAATTATTGATATATTCTGGTGATTAGAATATATCAAAGCATACCGATTTGTTCCGGTTGCTATTCCAGGGACTGGATAATACTAATTTTGGGATTAAGTCTACTTAATCCTAAGGACCGGGACATAACCGGATCCTTGAGATGGGCCGTAGTGCCTGGGTGCCCGACGGGATCGATATAGTGAGATATAGATCTGCACTGTATCCTGGATGATCAACAGGGTATAGCTGCGACCTTGAGTCCAGTTTAGTTCGTTTGTATTCGCCAATAATGGCCTTCTTTCTATTCTTATGAGGTTATATCTTTGCAGATATACCTGGGTTATGGATTCACTTATATTTCTTTAACACTGTTTATATTTTATAGACTTGTTGAGCAATTTTTGGCTCACCCCTTTTGTTGTTATTCACCTTATTGTTTTCAGTTAAGAAGGAATATGAAACCCATCAGGACACGAGTGGTAAAGAAGCGGGTCAAGCCTCGGGATCCTCTCATACCCAAGGTGTTGATCCCAATCCAGGAAGAAAGCTTTGAGTTGCCCGAGCAGGTGGAGTGTTGATAGATAGTGTGTGTGTTTGAGTAAAAGCTGAACTTAGTTTAAAATAAATTAGACAATGGTTTGTAATAAAGAGAGTGTGTGAGATTTTAAATATTGGTTTGTAATAAAAGTAGTTAGTGGTTCTTGTTTTCATACTTCAACCTAAAAAGGTCGTGGTTAGTGTTAAAGGGGTTTAGTTTCATTTCTTTATTATTTATTAAAAAGCTTGTACAGGTTTGGTGATTAGCCCATAACCCCCAAACTTATACCCCGGGTTTGGAGGGCGTTACATCCCTGAAGCCGTGTACAAGGCAAATCGTTGTAAATGTGTAGGTCGCTCCATACTTTACGCAAAATGGATACCCTGTAAGGGAATAAAAGAACTTAACTTCTGTGAAATCTTTTTACGGTTTCCCGAAAGTTGGGGGGGGGGAAATGATAGGGAATAAAGTAAATTCTGATTGCGTAATTAATTATATCAGAATTGGGCTGACAGCTAAGCTCATTAGAAAGGGCCCAAAACCTTAAATATTAATTAATTTTGTAAGTAATTAATATAGGATAAATCAGCTGGTAAATAAAGTCTGATTAAGGATACAATTCCTTGGAGATTAGCCTCCAAGAAACCTCATAGGATAACAAGTCAGTTTCCTACTTCCTAGGACTCCAAAGTCCATTCTAATTCAGAGACCTGCCCACCAACTCTCCTAAACATAGTCTAATTTAAGGACTCCCAACATCTATATAAGGGCCACAGATCAAAACTACGGTTTTTGGCTTGATTCTCTAACTCACAGAGATACGTAGGCATCTCGTAAAGGCAAAGTTAAGCTAAGAAAGACGAGAGCAGCCATTAAAGGCCTTGAGCTCCCGAACCTTAGTAATAAATACAATAATTAATATACCCTAGTTTTTAATCCATAACATAAAGAGTACTATTTGAGTAACAATGTATCTCATTTACCGATTTATTATTTCTTGACTTTATTTTACTCCAATATAATTTCCCAGCATTACATTAACATTTAATTAGAGTGTTGCTGGCTCTCTTCTAATAATTTTTGCATTAGTACATTTACAATATATACTTAATATATTTCCCTTCACTGTTCAGCCATATATATTATGTTTTGAGTGATTTATCATCTTCCACGACTAAAATGGTTACATCACTGAAAAATTGTAGCTATGTAGCTATGTCTTGGGAAGGAGTTGTATTGCAAAAACCTATACATTGTGATTTTGGTATTTAATGATCTATATTTTATGTTTTAGTAAATGTTTATATGCCGCCTATATAATACTCGGTGCTAAACTCCTAAAAATATTGTTTATGTTATGTTAAGTTATAATCATAAGTTTTGCAGGTTTATTTCCATAGCAAAGTCATGACAGTTATGATTTTGCCTTCACTACATGTTTAAGTGACTATATATACCTTTCAATTCAAAATCTTCCGGTATGCAAGCGCGAGATTTGGCATGATTTTTGCTATTTGATTAATTTGAATTGAATTATTTCTGATTCCTGGTTACAGATTTGAAAGCCTTACAATCACTTATTGTAAGGCATATGTCATAGGCCTATTTGTATATTCGAGGATTTAACTCAACTCAAATAAGAATGTAATAAGTAAATAGTGGATCTACCGTCAAAGAGATCTCGCAGAGTAATATCTGTCAAAGGATTCAGAAACAAGGTTCATCTACAGACTTGAGGAATTAATTCACTGGAAGAAGTTCAAGAAATTGATCATGCCTCAGTGATATAAATCAAGATTGTGGATTTAATCAAGTGACAGAGATCTCGTCAGGGTATCAATTAATTACAAGGATTTAGTCTGAAGAAAATCAAGAGTATCAAGGTCAAGGCTTGAAGAAACGTCACGGAAATTAGTCACTCATGAACCAGATAGTACATCGAGTGTCAACATTGAAGTGGTGGAATTGATTCATAATTGACAGTGATTTTCAGAAGATTTTCAGAAGAATGGTTGCTGCTCAAGATTAGTATTAATTCTCTATTAATTAATTAAGTCATATAATTTAATTAAGAAAATAAATTATATATGCAAAGATTAATTTATTGATTAATTGAATTAATGGATTAATTAATTCTGAATTAATATTAAGGTTTTTCAGAATTTTAATTGGATTAAAATCTGCATTAAATCAGCAAGACAATTGAAAATGAACTAGCATGACAATCAGGATTGTCATACCGATTGTCATGCCAGGCCATTTTCAATAGTCTCACCGAAAGTTACACTGGGAGGATGATTGTCTTGCTAGTTCATTCTGATAGTCTTGCTAGTTCATTTGATTGTCATACCGAAAGTCTTGCTAGCTGTTGAGATTGTCTTGCTAGTTCAAAGGATAGTCTCACCGAAAGTCCTACCAGCTATGGGATTGTCATTCCAGTTCATTCCATTATGTTGATTGATTAAAAAGACAGAAGCAGCCATTCAACAAATATATATAGAACAAAGAAGTCAAGAACAAAGCAGAAAAGAAAAATAAGAAGAAATATTTCATCTTTTCATCTGCATACTTCAAGATTAAATTTCTAGATTGTAAAGTTAAATCCAATCCACTAGAAATCTTTATCTTGCTCTTGTGTAACAATCTAGCGGATCAAAATCCCTAGAACTTAATCTCAAATCGCGTTTAGCATTTGATTCTAATTATTGCAAAAATAGAAAAAGTTCATGTCGAATTTATTCTAAATTTGTGATAATTAATTTGAGATTAATTCCATGTAATCGATACAGTTGTTGTAACACCTTTCAAGTTTAATAATATTCTTATTTAACTTGAATTTTGTTTCATATTTTTTATTCCGCATTTAATTCGATTATTCGGTACTGTTTGTATTCAACCCCCCCTTCTACAAACACATTGGGACCTAACAATTGGTATCAGAGCCTTCTGATTAACGAACAAATCAAGATCCTAGACTTTTGTGATTTTTCAACTCTTTGAATTTTTATTCATTCAAAAATTCATAATGACTTCACAAAAAGTTGGAACCGTTAAAATTCCACAATTTGATAAAGAGAATTATATTATGTGGAAGAAGAAGATGCTCTTGTTTTTACAAGTGGCCAATCCCAAATATTCAAACTTGTTAAAGAAGGGTATAAAAACTCCGATGGTTATTGAACCGGAGGTGATAGTAGATGATGTGGTGATTACCAAAGCCAGAACCTATCCAAAAGAGCCCGAAGATTTTACTCTTGCTGAGAAGGAAGAAGCCTCCTTGGATGCCAGCCTTCAAATAATATTAATTGATTCCCTTGATCCTTTGATGAACAGACATGTGATGAACTGTAAAAATTCTAAACATATGTGGGAAACTATTGAGGTAATTAATGAAGGCACAGAGGAAGTTAAGGAGAACAAGTTGGAGATCCTAACCTCTGAGTATGAATATTTTAAATCAAATCCAGGAGAAGGAATTACTGAAGTGCTTGAGAGGTACAATGCGTTGATCAACAACCTGAACATAAATGGGAAATATTATTCAATCAGGGAGGTCAACAAAAAGTTCCTTTTAACACTGCCAACTCATCTTGAACATAGAATCACTGCCATTAGAGAAGCTAGAGATCTGAGTGAGATTTCTTTGGACAGGCTCTATGGAGTGTTAAAAACCTATGAGTTGGAGCAGATTCAACAGAAGGAAGTCTACGAGAAGGATAGAATGGTCAGCACATCTACTGCACTTGTAGCTGAAGGTCAACAATAACAACAATCTCAATAATTGGAGAGAATGGTACAGTGTTCCAAGGCTGAGGAAAATATGTTAGTAGCAGAATATGATCCTCCTACTACAAATCAATCAAGTGATGATTTTTATTCCTTGGAAGAGCTGGAGCAATTGGAAGATGAGTCAATGGCCCAAATTGTCAAGAGATTCTCCCATGTCAGATTCAAGAGGAATCCCAAGCTTAAGTACAAGTCCAACTACAACAAATTCCAGAAAGGTGGATCTTCATCCTCTAACACCAGCAGTGGTGGATACAAAACAGGGATGGTTGATCGGAGCACCATCAGATGCTATAACTGCAATGAGTTGGGACACTTTGCCACAGATTGTAGGAAGCCAAAGCAAGTAAGAAAGAACTCTGAAAGGGCTTATCTGGCAAAGGGAAGAAGCTGGGATGATACTGACAGTGAAGATGAAGAAGAAGGAAATCTTGCTCTTATGGCTATTGATGGAAAAGCTTCATCGTCAAGAATAGAGGTAAAACTTTCTGATGCTGAAATGGTTTATCATCTAAGAGGTAACTTAGATTGTGCACGTCGTGATAATGAACTGTTAAATTTACAGATCACAGACCTTGAGAAAGAGGTCAATGTATTAAGACTTATGCACATTAATCAAGATAAATTAAAAGAACAAGTATCTTTTCTAGAGAATAGAGTTGACTGTTATAGAAAACTCAAAACTATTCTCAAAGACAAGATCACCGGTCTTGAGACTAAGGTTAGAGCCTACTTCAATTCTTGTTCGAAGGCTAAAGAGTTCTACAGTAAGCAATCTGTTAATCAAACATCTGGAATAGGTTATGATTACAATGCTGCTATTGGAGAATTAGGCATAAACTCCCCTCCTCATGTATGTGCTAAAGGGAGGGAAGTACCACATGTGCTTAAGGGTGTTGATGAACTCCTCTATAAACCATCAATTGTTAAACCATTTGATGCGACCTCTTCTGTTATTCAGGAAGAAATACGTGCTGAAGATCATGCTAATGAGAAGGTTGTTTCCAAGTCAAGTGTGTCGAAAGTTCCAGTCAAAGTTGTGAAAGCAACTGAGACTAACTCAGACAGACATGAGTTGGATAACAAAAATGCCATGTCTGTCATGCATAAATTGCCTACTATTAATCACTCTCATAAAGCATGTGGTGTTTCTAATTGTATGTCTTGTGCTTTTAATATGATGTATGCTTATTTTAATGGTAAGCATGTTTCTAATGATAAGACTACTCCTCGTCAGCATGTGAATAACAAGAAGCATGATAGGTCTAAGACTGCTGGTCCTTCTAAGGCTAGAAAGGAGACATTTGTGCCTAAGCTTAAACATAAATTTGTTAAGGCTGTTTACAAGGTCAAATATTCAGTCATTGAGAAAGTTGAGACAATTAAAATTAAAAATGTTGTTTTGCCTGACAAAGGACAGTTCTACAAGTATGCCGGGCCCAACCAAGTTTGGGTTCCGAAGAAGGTCTAATCCATTTGTAGTGCAGGGCATTAAACAGGTGTAACCGGTAGTGTGGATTCTTGACAGTGGATCATCAAGACATATGACCGGAGATAGAGCCCTGCTATCAAATGTGGTTGAGGAAGCTGGCCCCCTGGTTACCTTTGGAGATAACAGCAAAGGTTTATCTGAGGGATATGGCTGTTTGCAAGCTGGTAATGTTATCTTGAACTTGTAAATAGTTTCTATATTTTTGCTTTATTTATATAAGTTTTTATTTGTATTTTCTGTAATTGTAAATATTGTATGATATATGAAATTGAATGCTGATATCTTGTTGATAGATATTTAGTATTTAATTCATTGATATTTATTTTTATTATTATTATTTGTATTGTATTATATTATTTTTATTTTATTTTAAATATTATGCAACATAACAATTAGTATCTAAAGTACTTGACAAGTATCGGTCAATGATATGTTGTTAACATTATGTTGCAGATATTTGTAAGCTTTTGACATGAATGAGAATTACTTAGACTTTACCCTAAGTGATCAATGTTTTATCAAAAACTCATTCATATTGAAAAACAAAATCAAACTTCTTTCTACATTAGTGATTTCTTATTTCATGTAAAATCTTTTGAAATCACTATTGTACATCATTATCTCTATAGTGCCATATATTCTGTGTTACAGGTTCAGTCTCCAATGACTTTCTTTCATTGACAGTCATGAGGTTGAAAACCCACAACGTCTATCCCAGACTATAAAGACAAACACAAAAACAGAACCAACCAACACTCTCTTACCACTAAATGTAGTATGAATGAGCGTGAGGGAGATAGTGCCTCAGTGCACCACATAAGGAAGGTTCTGTAGTCAACCCAGTAGCTCTGTCTCCTACAAAGATGAGTAGTATTTAAACCGAGACAACTGCTAACCCCCCATACATCTTCTCAAAAAGATGTAATGGTTGAAAAGGCATAAAAACAGTTACTAGATTCATTCTCTCAACAGGGTGTGTCTATTGAAATTTTCCTGTCGGCCAGGGTATCCGATGTAGTGTCACCACCTCAAATATAAACAATTCTTGATGCACAAGGAAAGGTTACATACACAAAGGATGAGTTGACGGAAATAAGAGTTTCGACCATTTTAAGGTTAGATTCGATTGTTCAAGGTTCGTTAATGGACCAATTGCCTTTACAGGTGTTAGGAGAGGATACTGATCCAAAAGCCATATGTCAGTGGTCAGTGTCTACCTCCCCAGGCTTAAATCCCCTGGATGCATCTGCGGATAGTGGATCTGACATAGGCGCAGATCGGAAACTTGTTGACAATGATTCAGATATTACCTGATGAGTCACAAGGAAATGTCTTCACAGACATTAGAAGGTAACCTTGATCTTTATGCTAAATTCTTTGGATCATTGTTTACCTTCCTAGAATTCAAATCTGGAACCCTAAAAGGGAAACTAGCAACTTGTAAATTATGACTCAGATTCATCTGACGAGTTTAACAAGGATGGGGATTTGTGAACTCCCTTTGCACCACCTGTGACCTCCATAAGGATGGCTAAGGTGATTTTCCTTGCAGGTACAGCTGGATTATGGAGCTATGAGAGAAGAGTGATACACTTGTGAGAATGAGTGTAAACACGAGTGGAGAGAAGAGTGATACACTTGTGAGAATGAGTGTAAACACGAGTGGAGAGAAGAGTGATACACTTGTGAGAATGAGTGTAAACACGAGTGGAGAGAAGAGTGAAACACATGTGAGGTACACTAAAACAGAATCACACACTCACAGTGAGGAAGTAAGAGAAACTACTTGTTATTTATGTTCCAACCAAGTGAAATATGAGAACTCCTTCAGACAACGGCATACATTCCTTCACTAAGTGGGAGATAAAAGCTTAAATAATAGTTTGGAGGATTCCTCAACTAAGGGGGAGAAATAGCAGGGAGTAAGAAAAAGATCCTACATGTACACTACACCACACCATTGTTGTTTGTAACTACGGATCCTATTGTACGGGAGAGGTGGTAAATACAAGGTGATTTTCTAAGTAAGGGAAGAAGCTGTTTTCAAAAGGGGAGTACCATTGGTTTTTATCTGCGGATCCTATTGTACGGGAGAGGTGGTAAACGAAGGTGATCTTCTTTAATCAATTGATTCTCATAGGGGGAGAAGCAAGAGAGATATGGGCTTCTCAACAGGAAATGTGGTTGTACAGAAGAAAATGGAACTACTTGAAGATATGTTCAGTCTAGAGGAACATCTTATTTAGAAGCTGGAAAATGTTATATTTATTCCAGAAACGTTTCTACTATTTACTTTGCATTTCTGTTTATATCTTTTTCTTATTTGTTAGTTGAGTTATCCTCTAGGTATTTGTGTGTTATTGTCTAACAAACAAATAGGGGGAGATTGTAAGGCATATGTCATAGGCCTATTTGTATATTCGAGGATTTAACTCAACTCAAATAAGAATGTAATAAGTAAATAGTGGATCTACCGTCAAAGAGATCTCGCAAAGTAATATCTGTCAAAGGATTCAGAAACAAGGTTCATCTGCAGACTTGAGGAATTAATTCACTGGAAGAAGTTCAAGAAATTGATCATGCCTCAGTGATATAAATCAAGATTGTGGATTTAATCAAGTGACAGAGATCTCGTCAGGGTATCAATTAATTACAAGGATTTAGTCTGAAGAAAATCAAGAGTATCAAGGTCAAGGCTTGAAGAAACGTCACGGAAGTTAGTCACTCATGAACCAGATAGTACATCGAGTGTCAACATTGAAGTGGTGGAACTGATTCATAATTGACAGTGATTTTCAGAAGATTTTCAGAAGAATGGTTGCTGCTCAAGATTAGTATTAATTCTCTATTAATTAATTAAGTCATATAATTTAATTAAGAAAATAAATTATATCTGCAAAGATTAATTTATTGATTAATTGAATTAATGGATTAATTAATTCTGAATTAATATTAAGGTTTTTCAGAATTTTAATTGGATTAAAATCTGTATTAAATCAGCAAAACAATTGAAAATGAACTAGCATGACAATCAGGATTGTCATACCGATTGTCATGCCAGGCCATTTTCAATAGTCTCACCGAAAGTTACACTGGGAGGAGGATTGTCTTGCTAGTTCATTCTGATAGTCTTGCTAGTTCATTTGATTGTCATACCGAAAGTCTTGCTAGCTGTTGAGATTGTCTTGCTAGTTCAAAGGATAGTCTCACCGAAAGTCCTTCCAGCTATGGGATTGTCATTCCAGTTCATTCCATTCTGTTGATTGATTAAAAAGACAGAAGCAGCCATTCAACAAATATATACAGAACACAGAAGTCAAGAACAAAGCAGAAAAGAAAAACAAGAAGAAATATTTCATCTTTTCATATGCATACTTCAAGATTAAATTTCTAGATTGTAAAGTTAAATCCAATCCACTAGAAATCTTTATCTTGCTCTTGTGTAACAATCTAGCGGATCAAAATCCCTAGAACTTAATCTCAAATCGCGTTTAGCATTTGATTCTAATTATTGCAAAAATAGAAAAAGTTCATGTCGAATTTATTCTAAATTTGTGATAATTAATTTGAGATTAATTCCTTGTAATCGATACAGTTGTTGTAACACCTTTCAAGTTTAATAATATTCTTATTTAACTTGAATTTTGTTTCATATTTTTTATTCCGCATTTAATTCGATTATTCGGTACTGTTTGTATTCAACCCCCCCTTCTACAAACACATTGGGACGTAACACTTATAGGAATTGGTCATAGGATTATATCATCGTATTCTTCACTCTGTATTATAACACTTTTGAATACTTTCATGAGCTTTTCTTAACATATTGTTGTTCATTAATTTAATAGATGTCGCGGTTCATTTCTTTAGATTAAATACTCATTATGACATTTGTACTGATTTTCAGGCATCAACAATCTTTTGTATGAACTATTTGGAGTTTTGATTGTATAGGTTCCATTCAAGCACCAACCCAATCTAATCTAGGTATATTCTCTAATTTATGAATTCCATATAGCTCATACAAATGTAATATAGGTATATTCTCCTTTTAAAGAATTTTTATATTTTCATTATATTTTAAACATGATTAATCAACGGATATGAGCATTTAAATATTCATAGGTCCATTCATGTTTTACAATTCACTTCGCTTTTGTTATTGGCATATGCACTGAATTACTTTGGTTGACCTTGAGTTGTATATCTTCTTCATTAATTTGTTAGCATACAAGCAATATTTTGGTTTAAAACTGTGGTCTCATGTAAGTTGTTTTTGTATCAATTGTGTTCAAGAGCAATTTAATTTTACAAGTCGCACTTCTAGCATTTTATTGGATTTTCAAGGAAATTCTTTTATTCTGAATATTGCTCCCTTAGAAATTCTTTTATTTACTATTTTATAAACAATTATTATTATTAAATTATATGTGAGGAGGTGTTATGATTTTATAACAATAGCCCGAATTTATTAACATACTATGAGATTAACAATTTATTTGCATATAATTATATTAGGAGTAATTACATATATCAAAAATCGGAACTCATATTATTAATCCCAGTCTATTATCTCTTTTTTGATACATGTTAATACTATGAGATGTTCGGAAATGTCCTCTATTATTCATGATTCTTGCCATTTGATTAATTTGAATTGAATTATTTTTGATTCCTGATTACATATTTGAATGCCTTACAATCACTTCTAGGAATTGGTCATAAGATTATATCATCGTATTTTTCACACTGTATTATAACACTTTTGAATACTTTCATGAGCTTTTCTTCACATATTGTTGTTCATTAATTTAATAGATGTCGCAGTTCACTTCTTTAGATTGAATACTCCTTATGGCATTTTGTATTGATTGTTAGGCATCAACAATCTTTTGTATGAGCTATTTGGAGTTTTGGATGTATAGGTTCCATTCAAGAACTAACCCAATCTAATCTAGGTATAATCTCTACTTTATCAATTTTATATTTTTATTATATTAAACGGAAATGAGCATATAAGATTATCGTAGGTCTATTCATGTATTGCAGTTCACTTCTATTTTGTTATTGACATATGCACTAAAATAACTGTATATACCTTTCAGTTCAAAATCTTTCGGTATGCAAGCGAGAGATTTGGCATGATTCTTTCCATTTGATTAATTTGAATTAAATTATTTGTGATTCCTGATTACATATTTGAAAGCCTTACAATCACTGCTAGGAAGTGGACCTAGGATTCAGCGTGATATTCTTCTTCTCCTCCATCCGAATACATACAAACAACATAAATCAATGGCGGAGGTTGCTGAGAAAATCCCCATGAGTTTGTAATTGATGTATTTGTAATCGAAGAAAAGTTGCTCTCAAAGGACTTAAAACCCTACAACTGGTTACAAGCTCTCTCTCTCTCTCTCTCTCTCTCTCAATTACAGTACTACTTCAATATTGTGTTAAATTAATTGAGATTCTTTCCGGAATTCAGATTTTGATCTTGCAATTTATACAATTTTATTCAATGGTTTCGGATATTTGTAAGGCTCAATCTCAATTTATCAAGTTATATCATCGTATTCTCCACTCTGTATTATAACACTTTTCAATACTTTCATGATCTTTTATTTTAATATTGTTGTTAATTAATGTAATATTTGTCGAAGTTTACTTCTTTAGATTGAATACTCATTATGATATTTGTAGTGATTATAAGGCATCAACAATCTTTTGTATGAGGCCTATTTGGAGTTTGGATTGTACAGGTTCCAATTAAGCACCAACCCAATCTAACCTAGGTATAATATCAACTTTATGAAATTTATATTTTTATTATATTAAACGGAGATGGGCATATAAGATTATCATAGTTCTATTCATGTATTACAGTTCACTTCTATTTGTTATTGACATATGCACTAAAAGTAGTGTGATTGACCTTGAGTTTTAGGTTTTCTCCGTTAATTTAAGTATATTTTTCCGATTAAATTATATATTTTGGTGGACGACCGTGCATGTTGTAATCTTCCGTAATTTTTCCTAAATGATAGATTTTATATTGGACCTTGACTTTATATATATTCTAGACATTCGCAATAGTTATAGAGATATAATTAATTCTACATATAGTTTTAGAAATGATGAGATCATCTTACGCCATGGTACATACTATCATGTACATTTGCCTATTTGTTCGTTTCTTTCTTTAGTCTTAGGCCGAATTCTTAACTTTAAAATTTTTATGTAGTGTCAAGTGAACTAATGAGTTTGATCAAAGAAGAGGCTTGAAATGTAGTAATGACCGTAGTTACAAGGCAAAAAATAACCTTCAGGTGAAAATATGCCATTTACATGTGCCTGAATTGTGGACTTAAAAAAGTTGCAAATCATAATAACTAAAAGAAGATATTTTTGGATCAAACCCATGGGGAAGAAAAGGTTGTGGACAATACTTAGTAGTTCGACGTAGGCAAATCTAAATTTATAGTTTATATATTTAAATTGTGTATATTTGATTTTAAAAGCCATCTTTATTACTCAGTTTATAATATTAAGTTGTTTATAATTGGTTGTTTAAAACACTTTTATTGTATCTCCATGTCTAGAAAGTTCAAGTTATGGCAGTTTAAAATCATTATTTGTCAAGTCTGTTTACAAGTGCGGTGGGTTGATTACTCGATCATACTAAAAAGATTGCAATAAAATACAATATTTTTTGAAGCTGAGAGTAATGGTGCATTTTGCAAATAGCATAATTTACTATTTAATGCTTTATTGAATATTTTTTGGGACTGATATGGTGACATCCTCACAGTCCATCTGCTTAATAATATTTAAGTCAATAAAATTAATGCCAAATCTCGATGTGTAATCTTTATGTCCGCTAAAGGTTGTAATCTTAAAGTTTAATAAGTTAATAAATAAAAATATGGTATTTTGTAGCATATTTTCTTATGACAATTTATCCAAATTAAGGTTGCAATTCATCCAGATTTTCCTACCAATAACAAATATATAAGTACTCTGCATTTGATTTTCTCTAATCTTCGTGATATGTTGCTAACTTTACCTGTCGTAATTGTCTTTATGTAATGTTTTTGTTTTTCAGGAACAATGTATGGAAATATATTGCAAGAAGTACCATCATTATCTAATGTATAGAAAACGACCTTCCTGGATGAAGACGGGAATGTCAAAATCGAAATTAAAAATCTATATGCATCGCTATGTCAAACACTATCGGAAAGGAGCACCTATTGCAACTTATAACCCAAGACTTGATTACAGAAGTTCGATAGTTTGTTTTAGTTTGCCATTTAAAATATTTGCAAGGAATTTGGTATTTCGACATGGATTCAGTTGAATTCATGACGGACCGTTTAGACTTCTTCGTTGCAGCTGGAGGTGTGGCTGTAGAGCTAGACATTCTATTCATTTTAAGGTCGTATATGGATAAGTTGTTGAAAGTGCATATATAATGGGCTAGATGCAACCAAAAATGAATTTAATGTAGAAGTTTGTGAGTGAGTTTTGATGTGAAAGTTTTAGTTGAGAGAGATCTTGATGACATGCTATTTATTTTTTCTTCACTTCTCGACATAAAAAGTGAAGCATGCGTTTTTTTATCTTGATTGGTCGAATAATCCCCTGTGATTGGTTAAGCTCCAAAAGCTTAATGGGCGGCATGAAAATTTTATATCAAAATGCAGTAATCATTTACTATATATAAATTGAAAATTATATGAGTTTCTACATGAATTTACAAAATATATCACCATAAAAATATATTTACAATCCCGATGCATATTTTTATATATAAAATTGATACATGATAAAAATATATTACATAATTTCAATTAAATTTTGTGTTAACGGAGAAAAAGTATGCCATTATAAATTATTCGTGAAATATAAAAACTAAACATATGCATCAAAAAAAAAATGGAAGCGGTTCCTTAAGATTTAATAATAACTTTTTTTTATTAATTTTAAATTAATTTAATATTCGTGAAATATAAAAATTAAAAATATGCACTACTTGGTTTCACTTTTCATATATTTAAGTATTAAATTTTATTTATATTTTAATTAACTTTTGTAATATTAAAATAATTAATAACTAATAAGATGCGTAGCATGGGCATATTACTATACTCTTTAATATATGTATTTCTGATTATTATTTAAATTAGATGATGTTTCGTACTAAAGATAATAATATTGTGTCTTTACAACGCGTGAACAAAAAGGTTCGAAACAAACACAATTCGCGTTTTTAACCTTCTAAAAAATATTTATTTACGATAAATTATAATGTCTACTTTTCGAATTTCAAAAAAAAATTTAATTTAAAAATGTTTGACAAAATTAAATAAAATAGTCAACTTAATCCAAAAGTTAAGGTTATTTTTTTGTTTGGTTTTTTCTTTGATCTTATGAATTTTTTGGTTCTATTATCTTTTTTTCATTTATTAAAAACTTTGCCTTTGAAACAGAAAAATAAATTATAATTTAACATAAACATAATTTTGTTTTCTTCTCATTTTTTAAACAAATTATTGCAACAAATTGTATTCTACATACTCTTTTCTGTATGTGTTTTTTATTTTTAATTAAAAAACTATTAGCCGATATTTTGCACTAAATATAATAATGATCTCTACTGAAAATGTGAGAATAAAAAAGTTAACAGTTAAGAGTTAACACACTCCAAATTGAGTAAAACGTCAGAAGGAAAAGTTTTAAAATTAAATATGTTGAATTTACGATAAAATATAATATCTACTTTTTTATTTCTAAGAAGAAAGAAATTTAAACAAATTTCATAAAATTAAACGATAATAGTTTACCCGGTGACGAGCATATCCCTCGTAAGCTAGAATACTTGTATTTTTAGATATAATCTAAACTACATGATCAAATTCAAATCAACGGTGATCAGCAGGGGTCTCTAGTTCTCTCACTATCTCACTAAGGAGGGTTCTTTTTTAAACCTCCTCATATATATATATATGGGCAGCGCTTTAAAGAGAACCTCCCTATCAAGAGATCTGAGAGACCCCATCTTAGACAGTTGATAATTCAGAATTATCATCAATAAATATTAGTAAACGATAATGATATTTTTGTAATTAATTATTTAAAGAATGAAGGGCACAAATTCCCTAGTAACATGTCAGCATCGCTTAATCATATCAGGTTTATAATGGTAACATCAATGACTGATTAATGATATCATCATATCAGGTTTATAATGGTAACATCAATGACTGATTAATGATACCAATCAAGATTATTGTTATAAGGTATTTTTTATGGTGTGCCCAAGGGCACATAATAGTCATTAACTCTCGTATAAATGGGTTTTTCTTATTGGTGGTTGAATAATAAATGTTAATGGTCCCTCTGCATTCACATCAATTTCACCAATAAAAATATCTCATTTTTATTGGAGTTAGTGACTAATGTGTGCCCTTGGGCACACATTAGAAACACCGTTGTTATAATGGTATGGATTAATATCAATCATCGGTTAATTAACATATTTATATTCCACCTGTTACATGTCAATATACATATATATATTATTGGCGGCAAAAAATCAGAGCAAGAAAATAATAATGAAGAACAAAGGCAGCTATCGATATTAATTGGATTCATTGATATGCTTGACAATATTTCGCAAGCATGTAAATTTGAAGAGAATATTTCGGAAGTAATCAATATTTTTCCTATTCACGACTATTTTTTAGAATGAAACAAGGATTGCCCATCGATGTTATCGTGATCAGAAGGTTCACGCAACTGGGTGATTAACACGTTTTGATTTTATGTTTTGTGTTCAGTGAGTACTTTATATTTATGTTAATATATTAATATATTTGTGTTTGTAGATGAGAAAAATATATCGTATCACAAAGTATATCACAACAAAAAAATGTCTAAATACAACCGCTCAAAAAACGGTTGTATTTAGTTAGTTACAACCATTTTTGTTTGTATTTAACTAATTACAACCATTTTTTGGGCCAGTCAAAAATGCTCGAGTCATATTTAGTAAAACGGTTGTATTTAGCCGGTTCAATGCGCCCGGCTAAATACAACTGCACAAATACAACCGCATAAATACAATTGCATTCAGTCAAATTTAAAATTGAAAATCCCGCCAATAAATTTGACTTCAAATTTTCAAATTTTCGTTAAAAATTGAAAAACCCGCCAAAAATGCTAAATTCGACTATATATGCTTGTTTATCAAATTCGACCACTTTAAGTGAAAAATTAAATTCTACTGTTTTCAGTAGATATTCAATTTCAACCGTTTTTGGTTGATTATTATTTTTAACTGGTTTCGGTCGATTTACATAACAAAATCCCAAAAAAAAAAATTCATGTTTTGAACCGCCCCTAAAGAAAAAGCCATTTTTTTCCTTGATGCACCAGACATCATAAAATAATAGACGAAAACATATAAAACCAACACTTGCTTCAAAATCATTAAACTGGTCAGCTATATTTATGCCCAACTAGTTTGGTTATCGATGTTTAGTACTAAAAAGTTTGATGACCATTGGTTACATGCCCCATATTATTTAACAAAAGAGCTATACATAGTTTTACAAAAGAGGAGCAGAATTTTAAAATCCAACAAGTCTTTCGGTTCATAAAAAGCTAAGTAGATATTACCAGGATAATATGACAAAACCTACTACATTAGCAGATAGTTTTGTGCATCGATGTCTTCATCTTCATCTTCATTTATGTCTAGTTCCTCATCTCCGCTGTTGCCGCTATTATTCACAACCCGCAACCCGCTAAGCCATCACAGTTTCCTGCATATATCAACTTATTAATGACTGCAATTTCACCATATTATCGACAATCATGTCCGACAACTAATAAGGATTTCCGCATGAACATATAACATAGCGCATTTTAGTGTTCACAGAACAAGAAATCTGGTCATGCTATCTACTAACTAACCCTTTATCCCGGACTGTTAAATCGATGTATACCTGTAAATAATACTCAACACACGCCAAATAAACAGAATACCAGAACAGAGAGATCCCCCGCAACAAAAATAAATAAAATTTCAGAAGCCATAATTTAATACGATGCAGTCAATTAACTCTTCAATAAAATGACAACTTCTGGGATTATACTAAAAAACTAAAGTGCCCTACAAATAATCTGGGATATCTACATATTAAGTTGGATTAATTCTGAAATGTAGTATCTTAATCAGTGAAAAAATAATCAACACAAAAATTGCACCATACATAAAGCTATAAATACAATCAGGTCTCGGGAGTGTGAGCACTGGTCTTGTGATACAGCTGGTAGGAATATAAATTAATACTCTTAGTAGTTACTACTAAAACTGTAACAAGAGCAGGCCTAGCATAATTACTGAAACAACATCCGTCAACCCCTTTCTCACCTAGTGCATTTTCTTGACCGTGGAAAGGCTTCTCAACAACCAACCAATTGTTTCAAATATATATATGATTCTAAAAAAAAATAACATTTAATATACCGATTCTTATGAAAGTTGGTGCTTGAGCCCAATTCCGCCTTAGGCAGCCATTTTTCCTTGTCAATGTGAATTAACAAATTAAGTAGCACGTAAACCTATCAAGATTTTTGATTTGGCACTACTCATGTCTAGGTGATATATATAAATAATGTCATGGTCATTCAAAAACCAGTCATTCTTTCAATTAATGGTAAATTCGTTCCAGGCCATTACCTTGACATAAATTGATCATTATCAAAAACTCTTTTTAAGGACTACTACTTAAGCAGCTCTAGCATTTCATAAACGTGACACGATTCAAAACTTAGGTAACTAGTAGGAATCATTCAATATTGCAACTTACTAATACTATAATGTACACTAAATATACTTTTACCAGAATGGAAACAAACATAGCACATTAGTTCAATTGATAGTAAAATAAAATCGCGATAAGAAAATGACCTTTTTAACAGAAGCAGACCATGACACCATGACAAGATAAGGCCGAGAAACACAATAAATAAAAAAGGCCCCTGTCTATCGGGAAAACATGGGCTCATCCAGTAATTAATTACACTTAAACCACATCCAAACATTACACAATCCTCAACCTAACTTCTACACTTGGGTGTCTGCTGTTTCTAATTCTACAATTCATTTACTTAAAAAAATCATTATTATAGTTGTCAAAAAGTAATGCAAGTATTGACGTGAATTTTACTCTTGTTTCTGAAGATCTTTTACACAATTATTACACTCAAGATACGCGTGGTATACAGGAGTGGGGGAAGAAAAATTCTACCAGAAGTATTTGTATATAACGGCTATAAAAACACAATTTGCAAAAGAATCAACAGAAAATAACTTATTTCAGTAAAAGGTTAAAGCAAGTTTATTAATTTGGAGTTTATTGAGTAGTAACATTTTTAGAGATTTATTAATTTGGAGTTTATTTAGGAGTAACATTTTAGGAGCAGCTAGAGGGAACGTGTCCAGAATCATCACCATAAGTATGCATAATATAATTAATAATATGTAATGATCTTTAATTTGACAAGGTCTGCATATATAAAATTGTAAAGTGAGGTAAGTTGGCATTTAAGTTACCTAGGGGACATTTACAAAAATTTAACAGGCTAAGTAACAAAAATAATATTTCTATCTATTATTAAATATATATACCCAGCTCCTAATAACAAGACTACACTCCAGGAGTTGCAGTGTGTACTTATCTTTTTATTCTTCAGGCACTTACATTTATTGATTAAAAGACTATGAGACACAGAAAACAATCTGATAATTATTCATGTACTAATACACAGATAACTATAATCATTAATACACATATAACTATAATTATCAGCTTAATGATTTAAAAATACTGGAATAGAGTAGCGAAGCATTACCATTTCCATGCTATTATGAAGATATTCAAAGATGCTGGAATAGAGTAGCGAAGCAGCATGGAGTTAGACTTAATAGGTTTTGTTTTATTATCTTATCTTATTATCATGTAAACTTGGTGATATATAAACCAAGTGTAGCAAGTAGAACAAACAACTAAGCAAACACATTTTAGAAGATAAAT
Source organism: Apium graveolens (assembly GCF_009905375.1). Classification (NCBI taxonomy): domain Eukaryota; kingdom Viridiplantae; phylum Streptophyta; class Magnoliopsida; order Apiales; family Apiaceae; genus Apium; species Apium graveolens. Next base: position 260,459,039 of record NC_133648.1, read on the forward strand.
AGAAAAGGCTGTAACTGTTAAGAATTTCTCAGTAGTTTGTTTGTTCACTTGTAAAAATCAACTGTGATCTATTCAAGCTTCACAGGGTTCTCTCGATATAATATATATATATATATATATATAGTGGATACATTCAAATCCACCAAAAAGTTTTAAAGACTTGTGTTTTTATTACTTGTGTTTTGATTTATAGAATTCTTTCATTCCGCACTTTGCAAATCAAATACTTATATATAATTGAGTTAGAACAGTTTTAAAAATCTCAAAAGGAGCGAGAATTACATTCAACCCCCCCTTCTGTAATTCTTGTTGTATTGTTAGGGAATAACAATTGGTATCAGAGCAAACTCTTGAAGTACAAAGAGTTTAAAGATCATAACAAACAGCAAGATGAACAAGAAGGATGTTGGAGTTAAGATTCCATTTCTGGACAAAGACAATTATCACCATTGGAAGGTGAAGATGCACCTACATCTTCTTTCTCAAGATGAGGCCTATGTGGATTGCATAGAGAGAGGTCCTCATATACCAATGAGAGCTGCAACTGGGAATGAACCATCTATTCCAAAACCTAGGCATAAATGGTCAGAACCTGATATTGAGCAAGTCAGGAAAGACAAGAAGGCCATGAATATATTGTTCAATGGAGTTGATGGTGATATGTTTGATAACATCATTAACTGCAAAACAACCAAGGAGGTTTGGGACACAATTAAGATTATCTGTGATGGTACTGAGCAAGTAAGGGAGAATAAGATGCAACTGCTAATTCAGCAATATGAGCACTTTCATTGTGAAGATAGCGAGTCTCTCACTGACATTTTTAGTAGATTTTAAAAAATACTGAATGCTCTGAAGTTGCATGGAAGAGTCTATCAGACAAAAGACTCCAATCTCAAGTTCCCTAGATCTCTTCCAAAGGAATGGAAACCAATGACAGTATCATTGCAAACCTCTCAAGATTACAAGGAGTTTATCTTGGAGAGACTGTATGGCATCCTGAAGACTTATGAGCTTGAAATAGAGTAAGATGAAAGGATGAAGAAAGGAAGGAAGAAAGGAGGGTCCATAACACTGGTTGCTGAGTTAGAAAAGGAAAAGGAGATGAAGGTAGAAGCTGTTGAGTCTACTTCAAAGGTCTGTGAGAACAAGGGTAAAGGGCTGGTAGCTGAAAATGAAGATCATTTGAGCCAAGATGACATGGATGATATTGATGAGCATTTAGCATTCCTTTCTAGAAGATTTTCCAAGCTCAAGTTCAAAAAGAACTTTGGAGCAGCCAAGCCAAGTAGAAACATGGTGGATAAATCTAAATTCAAATATTTCAAATGTGGCTTGGCAGGGCATTTTTCCAGTGAGTGTAGAAAGTCAGATGCCAGCAAAAAGAAGTTCGAGCCTGTTGACTTCAAACAGAAATATTTTGAGTTGCTCAAGAAAAAGGAAAGGGCTTTCATTACATAGGAAAATGACTGGGCAGCTGATGGATTGCATGAAGATGAAGATGTGAGCTATGTCAATCTAGCCCTGATGGCCAAGTCTAATGAAACAAAAACAAGTTCTTCAAGTAATCAGGTAATAACCACTAACCTAGCACATTTATCTAAAGCTGAGTGTAATGATGCAATCAATGACATGTCTACAGAATTATATCACTTGCGTGTTACACTTAAGTCCCTCACTAAGGAAAATGCTAAAATTAAAGAAAATAATTTGTTTTTAAGTGAGAGGAATAATGTGCTAGAGTCTCAGTTTATGGAATTTGAAAAATTGAGAATTGAGTGTCAGATTGCTAAGGATGAATTAACTGAGTCCTTGAAGAAAGAATAGATTTTGAAGAAGCAGCTTGAACGAGAACAGGAAGTGATTAAAGCATGGAAATCATCCAGAAATGTTCATGCCCAAATCACTAAAGTTCAAGGAATTGAGTCCTTTTGTGACGCAGCCTGGAAAAAGAGTAAGGAGAAGCTGGAATCCAATTTGGTTGAAGGATTGCTAACAGATGTAGACTCGACGGATGATGAGAGTCATCCGTCAGATAACCAAAAGGATTATCCATCGAGTGACATAAATCCTCATCCGTCGGCTGTGAGCAAACCTGTGAGCAAAGCCAAACTTGCCAAGCTAAATGAGAAATATGGATCAGTTTCCAAAAACTTTGTTTCAGGAGAATCAAATCAAGTGAAGAAGGAGAAGAAAGTGAATGTTGGTCATCTGTCCATCAAGCAATTGAATGACAGATTAGAAAAGATAGAGGTTAAAACAGAAATTAAAAAGAAAAATAATAGAAATGGGAAAGTAGGGATTTACAAACATAACAACTACACACCTGATAAGTATGCTCTAAGAAAAATATGTGTTAGGTGTGGTAGTGTTAATCATTTTTCTGTTAATTACAAACTTGCCATGCCTACTCCTATATCTTTACCCTCTCCTTTTCCCACCATGAATGTCATGCCTTCTACGCCTGTAAATGCTATGTCTGCTCAGAATGTGAATGCACAATTTGCTAATATGTCATTTGCACCTAATCCTTATTATGCTGCATTTAGTATGCCTCAGATGCCATTTAGCATGCTTTACTAGAATAACATGTTTGCAAACATCATGCCTTTTCCTATTAATCAAAATGTGCATGATAATTCTGTCTTAATGACTGGTTTCAAAGGTCCAACTCAGATGACTAAGGGTGAATCAGATATCCCCAAGTCAAATGAGATCAAACCTAAGAAACTAAAGAAGAAAGCTAACAAGGCAGGAACTAAGGAAACTTGGGTACCAAAATCAACTTGAATTGATTTTGATGTGTGCAGGGAAACATAATGAATCTTTGGTACCTGGATAGTGGCTGTTCAAGGCACATGACTGGAGATTCTACCTTGCTCACAGAGTTCAAGGAGAGAGCTGGCCCAAGTATTACTTTTGGAGATGACAGCAAAGGTTATACTATGGGATATGGCTTGATTTCAAAAGACAATGTCATCATTGAGGAGGTTGCCCTAGTGGATGGTCTCAAGCATAATTTGTTGAGTATCAGCCAGCTTTGTGATAAGGGCAATTCAGTAACCTTCAACTCAGAAGCCTGTGTTGTGACAAACAAAAGGAGCAATAAAGTGGTTCTCACTGGTGTGAGAATAGGAAATGTGTATCTAGCTGACTTCAACTCATCTAATGCAGAATCTGTCACTTGTCTTCTCAGTAAAGCAAGTCAAGATGAAAGTTGGCTATGGCACAAGAAGCTGTCCCATCTAAACTTCAAGACCATGTTAGAGCTTGTCAAGAAAGAACTGGTTAGAGGTATTCCTCAAGTGGAGTTTTCTAAGGATGGACTGTGTGGTGCCTGCCAAAAGGGAAAGCAGATTAAAGCATCATTCAGAAAGAAGCTTGTTTCAACAATTGAAGAACCTTTGCAATTGCTACACATGGATTTTTTTGGACCAGTCAATGTGTTGTCCATCTCAAGGAAAAGATTTTGCCTAGTAATTGTAGATGATTTCTCAAAGTTCTCTTGGACATATTTCCTAAAGTCTAAAGATGAGGCTAGTGAAATCATCATCAATCACATAAGGCAAGTCAACAATCATCCTGATTTTAAAGTAAGAAGAATCAGGAGTGACAATGGAACTGAGTTCAAGAGTTCTGTAATGAGAACATTTTGTGAAGAGAATGGGATTATGCATGAGTTTTCTGTAGCAAGAACTCCATAACAAAATGGAGTAGTGGAAAGAAAGAACAGATCTCTTATTGAAGCTGCAAGGACAATTCTTGAAGAATCAAAGTTACCAACATATTTCTGGGCTGAAGCTGTGAATACTTCCTACTACACTCAAAACATTTCTTTGATTAATCAAGCAAAGTGTGTGACACCCTACCAATTGTTCATGAACAAGAAACCAACTCTAAATTTTCTTCATGTCTTTGGTTGTAAATGTTATATCTTGAGAAATCAGACTGATCAACATGGGAAGTTTGATGCTAAAGCAGATGAAGGAATTTTTGTTGGATATGCTATGGGAAAAGCATATAGAGTCTACAATCTGAGAACTAACATTGTTATGGAATCAATACATGTTGTGTTTGATGATAAAAAGATTGAAGGACTGCAAGATGAAGATTCCCATGAGAGTCTCAAATTTAATAATATGGAGATGGTTAGTGATGACAGTGATGATGAAAGTTATCAAGAAACAATGTATAAGGATAATGCAGAAAAATCCACAACTAATGAAGCACATAATTCAACATCTGTCGAGTTGCAAAATGCTTCATCCGTCAGGAGATAACCTGCCTTATCCGTCGGGAGATAATCAGCTTCATCCATTGTAACACAAAGTGCATCATCCGCCGGGTCATTAAGAGAAGTTGAAAGTCTGAATAGATCACTTACAGAAAGTTCCCCTTTCTCAAATCAAAGATTCACAAACTCAGGGGGAATTTCTAATAATCAAAACTCAGTCACACATCAAGACAACAATGGGGCCTCTTTATCTAGAGCTAATCTACCTCAACAAACAAAATGGACAAAAGATCACCCCTTTGAGCTCATCATTGGTGATGCATCTTCTAGAGTTCAAACAAGGAGAGCAACTCAAGAAGAATGTCTATATAGCAGCTTCCTATCTAAGGAAGAACCGAAGAAGGTAGAAGAAGCTTTGTTGAATCCTAATTGGATTTTAGCTATGCAGGAGGAGCTAAACCAATTTGAAAGGAACAAGGTATGGAAGCTGGTACCCAAACCTAAAGAAAAGAATCCAATTGACACCAAGTGGGTATTCAGAAACAAGATGGATGAAAACGACATAGTGGTTAGGAACAAAGCTAGATTGGTTGTTAAGGGCTATTGTCAACAAGAAGGAATAAATTTTGATGAAACTTTTGCTCATGTTGCAAGACTTGAAGCCATCAGAATTTTCTTAGCCTATGCAGCCCATGCCAATTTCAAGGTCTATCAAATGGATGTTAAAAGTGATTTTCTAAATGGAGATTTGGAGGAGGAAGTCTATGTCAGTCAACCTTTTGGTTTTGCAGATCCAAATTTTCCAAATCATGTTTACTATCTTTTGAAAGCACTTTATGGACTGAAGCAAACACCTAGAGCCTGGTATGACACTTCACAAGAGGTACTGTTGCTAAAACCTTATTCTTTAGAAATGTTAATAGCTCTAGTATACTTGTTCAAATTTATGTAGATGATATTATATTTGGCTCTACAGATGAGAAATTTTGCAAAAAGTTTACCAAATTGATGCAAAGTAATTATAAAATGAGCATGATGGGAGAACTAACCTACTTTTTTGGTTCACAAGTTAAGCAAGTTAGTGATGGAATATTCATTAGTCAAACAAAATACATTCATGATCTTTTAAAGAAGTTTGATCTAATGGATTGCACATCTGCAAAAACTCCTATGGCCACTGCAACTAAGCTTGAGTTAAACACTACTGAAAAGTTTGTGGATATTTCAAGCTATAGGGGCATGGTTGGCTCACTTCTATACTTAACAGCTAGTAGGCCATATATAATGTTTGCTACTTGTCTTTGTGCTAGATTTAAAGCTGATCCTAGAGAATCTCATTTAGTAGCTATTCAGAGAATTTTCAGATATCTCAAGGGAACACCAAAACTTGGCATTTGGCACCCTAGAGATTTTGGTTTTGATCTAACTGGTTATTCGGATGCAGATTATGCAGGTTGTAAAATAGACAGAAAAAGTACAACAGGAACTTGTCAATTTCTAGGGAACAAGCTTGTGTCCTGGTTCAGTAAAAAGCAAAATTTAGTTTCTACTTCTACAGCTGAAGCTGAGTATATTGCTGCTGGTAGTTGCTGTGCACAAATTTTTTGGATGAAAAAGCAACTGTTGGACTATGGTCTACAAGTGGATAGAATTCCCATTTTCTGTGACAACACAAGTGCAATTGCCATCACTGAAAATCCAGTGCAGCATTCAAGAACAAAGCACATAGACATCAGGTACCACTTCATCAGGGAGCATGTAATGAATGGTACTGCGGAACTTCATTTTGTTCCTAGTGAAAAGCAGCTTGCAGATATATTTACCAAGCCACTTGATGAATCCACATTTTCTAGGTTGGTAAGTTAGTTAAGTATGATTAATTATTCTTGAATTATTTTAAATATTTTTTTGCAAGTCTTAATGCATCCAGAAATTTAATTGATTTTTCTGTTTTGGATGAAATTTTGGCTAAGTCAAAACTTACATCCCGACGGATGCTTATTATCCATCGAGTTTGATCATCTGTCGAAATATTATTTGTCATTAAAATCAATTACCTTTCTGGATTATTTTATAACTCGACGGATAACTGATTTATCCTCATCCGTCGAATTGTCTAAATCCTAGCCGTTAAAACTCTGAACATTATCCATCGAGTATACTTACAGTTTGTAAGCATGACACGACGGATAAATGACAGAATTTTTACAGTTTATCTATTTTTGAATGACTTTGTAAGCATGACACGATGGATAAGTGACAAAATTTTTACAGTTCATCTATTTTTGAACGACTATTTTGGGCAATTTTTATTGGTCACTTTATTTTACTTTGTTATTTTGTCAATTTATTTCTGAAATAGTATAAAAGCAAATTCATTTTCTTATTCTTCTCTTTTATCATTCTCAAAATACAATTGCTCTAACTTCTTTCTTCTCAAAAGCAAACTCTCTCTCTCTCTGCAAATTCCAAATCTCTAACAATTGCACCTGTAGTGAAAATCATGTCTCAAACCGGTTACATCTATGAGAAAAACAACTTCTTATCTTTGGTAAACAAGGAGATTCAATAATCTGGTGACTATCACAAAATGATGGATTTTGTGAAGAACTGCAAACTCAACTATGCCATGCTGGAATCACCCACCATTTACTGTGAGGTTGTAGAGGAGATGTGGACAACTACAGTGTACAGCTCAACAGACAAGACCATCACTTTCACTCAAAAAGGTAAGCAATTTTGCATAAATAGTGATATTGTCAAAGCATGCTTTAAAATCCCTGATAACAATGTTACTACTCCACACACAGACACTGATATTATTACCATGCTTAACTCTATGGGCTATGCACTCACTAACTCTAAGTTGAGTGAAATTAGGAGGTTGGGTCTTAGGAAAGAATGAAGTTATCTGTGTGATATGGTAACTAAAGTTTTTTCTGGTAAACTTAGTAACTTTGACTCTATTAACATATCCATGCTCAACATGCTTTACACGCTAGTTACTGATAAGTTCTTTAATTTCAGTGACTTGATCTTTTTGGAGTTAGGTTTTAAGTTAGGAGAGCTTAATAAGATAGGTAAAAGTGTATATTATGCTAGATTTTTCATGATTCTTGCTAACCATCTTATTGAGAACATTATGATTGAGAACCCAACCAACAAGCTAAACTGTTGGGTTCAAGAAAGAAGAATAATTGTAGATCTTAATAGAGCAGATCACCACAAAGAGGTGTCGCTCTTCTATTTTCCAGTAATGGAGGGACCTCAAGTAAGTGAGGTAATTTCTATTGTCTCTACTCTTCCAACCTCACACATTTCTTTGCATTCTAGTGTAGCTATGGCATCTGTGTCAATGACCCAACAGATGCCTACCCAAGCTACCAAACCATCAAAAGTTTCTAAATCCAAAGCTAAGAAAGCCCCCTCTGATTTCTTTCAAAAGAAATCAGTTATAAAATCTACTAAATCTAAAGAGGGGAGTGTGAACGAGGGTAAGAAAGGTGAGGGACAGGGTGAAAATCAAAGAAGCCCTAAGGATAAGGCTGGTGAGAAGAGTGTACCCAAACCTAGCCACACCATAGTTTCCCAACAAACTGTGGTTGTTAATAAGGAAATTAGATCATTGCTGGTCTCATCCTCCCAAAAGGATGTTACCCTTGAAACAAGCTCCCAACCAAGAGCACAGGCCAAGAGGGGTAGGGACACTAACTCACCACAAACTTATATTAGAAAGAAAAGATCAAAAACCCTTGGGGATGCACAGGGAACACTTACTGCAAACTGGTGCTAAAGACCCAGTCACTGCACCTTATCTAAGTCAGGTTGATGTGGCTCCAATAAATATGGAGTCACAGCCAAAATCTCTCATAATTAAAGCACCTGATACACCAAATTCTCCCACACACTCACTGGATGTTGACATGATTAATAAATCACTTCCAAATTCTCTATCTTTAACTCTCTTGGAGAAGCTAAAAACCAAGTAAGTGAGCATCATCTTTTAGATGATTTGTTGGCTCATTTACCATTCCTTTCCGAGACTATTGAGACATCTGTGCCAAAATTTTCATCAATCTGCACAGAGTCTACAATAGTCTCCACTCCAAACTCTTTCATTTCTACTATCCTGATGGATATTCATCATCCGTCGAGTAGTGATTGTATCCCGACGGATAAGCCTAACAACAGTCATCCGTCGGATAGCTATACTACTAACCTGATGGATATTAATCATCCGTCGGGTATCTCTGCACAACTTCCAATTTCTTCAATTCTCACAAGTGCAGAAGACTTAGTGGTAGTGCAATCACTCTTAGGACTGAGGGAAGGGAGTGAAATGAGTGAGAGGCTGGGTTGCTCCCAGGCAAAAGGAGAGAATAAGAGTGAACAAATGCAGTCCATTTCTTCAGGACTGGAAAAAGTGAGTGAGAGGAGTTCCATCTTAGATGGTTAAGGTGAGGGTGTGAGGGTTGGGAGCCAAGGGGAGCCCTTGATGCAAAAAGAGAGAGAAATTGAGAGAAAAGCAGGTATAGGAGAAATAAGGATGGATATCATTGCTAGTGAGTCAATAAATGGCAATGATGCAGACATTGAGAAACTATCTCAGCATAATCAAGCTGTTATAGGTTCCATCTCATTGGATGCTGAGGCATTTACTCATCCTATTCCAGCATATTAAATTTTGGCTGGATAGGGCAATGAAAATGCAGAAAGGATGCTGAACTTGGTGCACACCACTCAATCCATGCAAAGAGCAAAGGATGCCATCACAGTTTTGCCTTCTACAGCTGGTGATGACATAGATTATGAGGCTGGTGGGTTAGAAGAATTCTTTGGTGATGATAGTGAAGAGGGATCACTGGACATAGAGGGAGAAGTAGGCCCTAGTTCCAGATCTGGCATGCCATCTTGGGCATTTTCAAAGCAGTGTGATGAACACTATTTCAAGACCACCCTTATTCAACTTATCAGTCAGACACACTCTGCTCTTCAATCCACAACCAATGCCAGCACCAAGAAGCTCCTACAAGCACACCTTGCTTCTCTTCAATTACAACAAATCCAAGGTTTTCAACACACTCAGGATGTTACTTATATCAAAGGTGAAATTGATCAAATGAAAAAGGACATTTCTGACAGGTTGGATTCTAAAATTCCAGAAGCTACAATGCTTGATATTAAGAGACAACTCAGGAAGAATTCTGATCTTGCCACAAAGATAAATTCCTTGGATACCAGAATGACTACAATGGAAGCTTCTTTAACAGCTATACATCTACATCAAGCTCAGCAAACTCAACTGCTACAACAACTAGTGGCTCCACAATCTTCATCCTCCTCTCTACTTGATGATAACAAAAAGGGGGAGAAAAGCTCAAGTTAGGGTGAGGGGGAGAAAGGCTCTATTAAGGGGGAGCTTCAGCTAAACATTCAAGTCAGCAAAGTGATTGTGCCAACAATTGCTTTCACAAAGCCACCAGTGTTGGATAGCATTGATCTAATCCAAAGAGCAGCTGAAAAGCTTAAGTCAAAATCAAATCCTAAGATGCTTGATGTTACAGCTTTAGAGAAGGAAATAAAAGAAAAATGGAGATAGATAGATGCAGATATTCAACAAAAGTTTGGTCCAATTCAAGAACAAGACAAAGTCTTCAGTCATCACTCTCAAGTCATGAAAATCTCTGTGAATGACATAAGTATGAACTATCTGGAAAGGGGTCAAACTTCCTGCATCAAATCTCCAAAGAAAGATCTTATTATGAAGGACAAAAGGAACTACTCTAAGTTTTCAGAAAAGAATCCTATGGATACAGTGTTTGAAACACCGAGGCCATATAAGAAGAAGTTGTTGGCTAGGTCAATTTCCTTTTACAAAGATCCAACTGATTTAGTGCTTAAAAGGAGAATTGCTAAAATTTACAGAAATGGTAAGGAGATTTGTGTGGTAGTTGGACACCCACTGTTTGTGGAAGCTAAGAAGGAAGAGAAAGAGAGAATCAGGCTAGAAAAGAAGCAAGCTGCCTTGGATGCTAAGAAGCACAGACAAAAGAAGGAGCAAGCTGCTATCTTGGCCAAGCTTTAAGTTATAAAAACCATTACAGAAACCTTTGCACAACCATATGTAATTGCTGAATCTCAAGATCTAAAGGTGAAAGTTGAACCACAACAGAAAAGAACTTTCAAATACAAGGAAAGGGCCAAAAGAAAATTGGACTTCAGTGATGAGGAAAAGGAAGACTCTATTCCAAAGAAGCCTACAACTACAACTCAAACATCAAAACCCTCTATGGTATTTGAAGAATTCAAGGTGGTAGATCCAATAAGGAATATACATGGTGAGCCCATAATTCTAAAGGATGAACCAGTGGACTGGGATAGTCTACCAATTCCTGAGCTGAATTTTCCCATCTTCAAGACAAAGAAGACAAAGACAATAGTTAGCAAGAAAGTGAATCCAGTGACTCTCAGATCCAAGACACCAATCAAAGCCAAATCTACAGTAAATAAAGGAGACATGTTGTACATCTGTGACATCATGGAGTTTTCTGACATCAACCTTTACTTAGATGAATTGGAACAAGTTAGAGGAATTGATGCTTATAGACGTCTTCCTGAAAGACTGGTATCAAATACAAGGGAGGAAGAGAGTTCACATGGCCACTTCACAGGATTCTCCTAGAAAGCCAATTTGTGTTGTTAGGTCACACACACTGTAGAAGGGGGTTGAATACAGTTTTTACTACAATCAAATCGAATATAAGAACTCAAGTAACAGAAAATAGATTTTATTCAACACAATAAACTCTGTTACAATATGGAACTGTCCTCTCTCAGTGATGAACAAATTATCACGAGAGTTGCTAGGGTTACAAAGAATAATAACTTCGATTAAGATAACACTTATAGTGTAAACCATATATCTGTGTTTATATACTACACAGTTACAAGATAATGTTCTAATTGATATGTAATATAATTCTGCTTCCTAAAATATATCAACTAGTTATCTTTTCTTCCAAGTATTGTATTCTTTATAGAATTCTTTATTCATGCACATTTCTTTATGTCTTAGTCTCGATCTTCTTTCCTTTCAATCAGCCACCTGCCTTATCTGAAAGTCTCCTTAAGTCCTGATATTATCTCCTGATAAATATCTTCTAATAACTTAAGTTCTGATATCTTAAGTTCTGTCTTCAGTATAAGTGCTGATTTCCAGTTAAGTACTGATTTGTCCTTTTAGTTAAGATCTGAAAACTAAACACAAATCATATTATACATGACATCACAAATATATCTAACAATCTCCCCCAACTTGTAAATTAGCATAATATACAAGTTTAACAGATATTTGATGATGTCAAAAACATTAAGTACAAATGCATGAGAATTTGACTAGATAACTACAACTTACAGTCCTTTTAGCTTTACCATCTTAAGGTCTGATAACAGCTTCAGTCTGTATACACTTCAGAATTTAAGCAGTTGTAGATCTTTGACTTGGCTTCAATTTCTGATCTCTTTGATGTCAGGAGTTGTTCTGAGATAGTTCTTTAAAAGACATCTCTCAGCATATTCAAGTTCATTGACCATCCTCCTTTTAGCATTTATCAATTCAACTGTATCTTCACCAGTTTGAAAAATAGCTACTCTGAGATCATTTATCTTAGCTTTTCTTATCTCCTGATCTAGTCTGATCAGATAGGCCTTGTCAGACTCTAAATTGAATTCCACAGCCTTATAACCCAGAAAAGTAGTTATAGGCTTCATTTCGACAAAATCACCTTTGTGATATCTATACTTTGGACAATATGTGTTGTCAGACTTTACAGAATAAAGCTTCTTCTGTCTTTGAATTTGTGACTTTAAATAACCTGTAGCACTATCTGTTAATCTGTCTTTCACTTGAAGTAGGAATAGAACATGTTCCAGTTCCTCAAAATACTTTAGTGGTATAACATTCTGCCTAATATCGTATACCCTTCCATCTGTCATAAAATATAACAAGATATGTTCTTTCAAAAAGGTATAGTAAACCATTTGTACATATTCAAGTTGATTCAATCTTTCAGAAGTTGCTCCAACACCTGGTTCACTTAAGGAAGTTGGATCATTGGTAGTGTTATGTACTCTTCTTTCATCAGAACTACCCAATCCAGATTTATCTCTTGCTTCCTTTCCTGTAACAACTTTTGCTTCAAAACCACTTGTTGCAGTCTTCAAAGATTGAGTCTGTTTAGCATTGGTGAATCCTGGTAGGAGTATCCTTGAAGGTTTAACATGAGCAATGTCAGAGGTTTCCTTTTCCTTATCTTCTAATATCAAGCCAACTTGAGCTATGTCAGAGGTTGCTTGCCTCACTGTCATATCAGAACTTACTACATCTTGACTCTGAACAACATGAGCCATGTCAGAGGCTGTTTGAAAAATCTTCTTTGAAATCAGAGTAAGACTAGCATCTTCTTCATCATTAGTTATTTCTTCATCCATGACTGGCATATAAACCTTTACAGGTTCATCAAATTTTTCTTTGCCCTTGGACCTGGATCAATTTCCACTAGTGAGTTGGCTTTGGTTTCCTCAGAATTTGTTCTTTCCTTTATCACAATACCCTTAGGCTTTCGAAATTTCTTTTCAACAACAGAAGCTTTAGATTTTGTCTTGACACCTTCTGCTTTGAGTCTATCTTCTTCTTCCTTTAGACTCACAAAGTCTATTCCTGAATTTTCTTTAAGAAATAACTCCTTTGAAATTTCTTCATCAAGTTCCAAATATTCACCAAAACTTATCCTTTTACCAGTATTAGAACTTATTCTTCTCCCAGTATCAGATGTTGTTCCTTGACTTGTAATTCTAGCTTTACTTGATGAAAATCCTTTGCCTTGACCTTGACCTCTACCCTTGTTAGAGTTTCCCTGGTCATCATTTCCATCATCCTTTCCCTTCAGTGTCTGGATAGATTTGCATTTGGACTTAATCACTTTCTCCCCCTTTTCGGCATCAGCAGGTAAAAGAAGAGAGACAAGCAATTCCATTGAGGATTGGATCTCATTGAGTTGATTTTTACGAGAAGCTTGATTCTTTAGAATTTCATCAATTTGAGTTTGTTGCTTCTCCTGAGTTTTCTCAATGTACGCAATTCTGTCAAAGGCTGGCTTGAAAAATCTGTTCTTTTCAAGTTTCACATTCATATCTTGCTGGATCAAGGTTTCTTCAATTTTGTTCACCTTGGCATGAGTTGTTGAGTGTTGACCTTGAAGGTGCCTAGTACTCAATGCAGTAACTCTCAGCTGTGCCTTGAAATCATCAGTTAACAGCATTTCATCAGCTTTTGCCAGATGCTGAGCAAGAATCTTTTCAGAAGGAACAAAACTAACTGTGTTCCATTCCTTAGTCCACTCCTTTCCTCTAGGAGTTTCACTCCAAGGTACTGGTGCTTCCTTAACAAACTTCTTGATTAGATCAGCTTTATTAACTGTTTGTTGAGGTGTATGTCCAGATGGACCAGCTGCATCAGCATTTAGATTGGTAGCAGCTTCACTAGTAGTTTCCTCATTGGCAGCATCAGAACTTGCAGATCCTACAGTATCAGCATCCTCTGATAAAATAGCAGTATGTGAGGCTATAGAGGCTTAAACATCATCCTCTAAATTCTGATCTGCAGTCAGGTTCTGATCAACATCCAAAATTGATGTTGTTGGTGGAGTGAGTTGAATTGGTGAAGCTTCCAAGTACAAACCTCAGGCACAGTCAAGTTATGAATATCAATTTTAGCACTTGTACCTGGTTCTTCAGTATATACAGGATCAACTATAGGTGACATAGGAGGTGTAGGTATTCTGTCTTGAGCAGTTTCTGGTTGTGCAGAAGGAAGTGATTCAATAACAATTGGTTCTGTTGAGATCAGAGATTCCTGATCCCCTTCCTTAGCTGCCTCCACTACATCCTCTGAATCTGACTCAACTATGTCCCTGTAAGCTCTCAGTTTCTTTAATTTCTACAAAGGTGGAGATATTGTAGGTGCTTTATCATCAAAATTTAACTTTCTAAGCCTTTTCAGGGGCCTAGAACTCCCAGTTACAGTATCTTTCTGAGAAGAAACCTTCTCAGCTTCTACAACAACAGGTTCTGATATTCTTAGAATAATTCTCCTCTTCTTCTGCTAAGACTGAGGTACATTCTTTGTCCTCTTTGGTCTTGAAGATGAAGGCTTCGCCGTAGGTGCTGAGGGTTGCGGTTGAGAAGTTTGAGGTGTTTGTGTAGAGGTGGTAGGTGCTGATGGATGAGGTTCTGATGGTTGGACATCAGGATATAGTTTAGTGTATTTAACTGGATCATAGGTTATTAAGGCTTGTTTGACATATAAAGGAACTAGGAGGAGTCTTAACACAGCCTTCTTATTATCAGTAGATAATAAATCATTAAAAGCTCTTTTAATTCACTAGCTGATTGGGGCTTATCATCACAACAATAACTATAGATAAGCTGACAGAATCTAGCAAAGTAAACAGTATTTCTGTCTTCTGGCATTCTATCCCCAATGAAACCTAGGACAACACTTGCATAATCAAAATCAGTTTGGTTAATGAGAGCATACCTGATTTGTTGGCTGAATATGGGGATTGCATCAAAATTAGAACATTTGTTTGTAAAAGCCTTGGTTATGCAGTCAAAGAAGAAACTCCATTCCCTCCTTATGTAAGATCTCTTAAACTGACCCAGCTTTGCCAATGTCCTCTCATACCCCAGAACGGCCATCATGTTTTGAAGAACTGGCTCTTCAACAGTAGAATAAACACAGTTCTCAGGCAGCTGCAGTGCTTGTCGAACCGTAGCCAATATCATGACATGCTCATCCTCCCTTGATGAAAAAATAATACTTGGGGACCCTTGAGCACCACCATCATCATATACTCCGCTTCTGCAGAACTCCAGCACTTGAGTACCAGAGACTGCATAAGGTTCGGTCAGAGCGTACCCAATATCAGAACTAGCAAGAAAGTCCTGAATGAAGTGAAGTTCTAATGGGGCTTCTGACTTGCTAAGAATAGCGGAGAAGTTATTAGGAACAAACTTAGCTCCATAAAAAATTACGTCTTTTGGTGCCATTTCTGTAAGAAATTAAGTGAGTAAGAGTATGTTTGCAAAGTGTTTGTAAAAAGTCCTGAGAGAAAAATAACTTCAGAAAATAAGAGAGAGAGAGAGAGAGAGAGAGAGACAAGAAAAGAGATTTAGAATAGAAAAGTAAGTAAAAGATTAGAAAATCTTTTATCTCTCATATATATACTCTCTCCACTCAACAGTTGTATTTTTGAAGCATGAGATACACTTTACACATGGCACCATGTGAACAGTCAGTAAACGGTTAGAACAAGAGTTAATGGGCACGTAAAACAAGCAATAATTATCATGCATATGCAGTTTTTTAGGACATACACGTTAACCACTAACCCATAATGATTATGACCGTTTTATCTCACATAAACCAATATTCTGTAATAATATAATCGTTCAAGTAATGACCAAAAATAAACCAAGTAAATAAATACTGCCACATCAGCATCAGAACTTGATTATTATCAGAATTTAAAAGTCATCAGAATATGGCTCCTTAACTCGAAAAGTGAATGTTTATTCTTGTAATTCTTCACACAAATACTGATATGGTTTCATCAGAACTTAATCATCAGAACTTCAATTAGAACTTGTCCTCAGAATTTATGCAATCTGACAAATAAATTATTCATCTAAAACAATATTTATCACCACAGTAATTTTCATCATTCATATGGAGTGTAAGTGTGTGCATTAAGTTAAATATCAGACAAAAAGTAAAGTCAGATTCACTTCAGTACATCTTAGAAATAAGGCATAACTAAGAACTTTGCTTAAAATCTGTCATTATTCTGAAGTCTACTTTAGAATGAGTTCATGCATGAGTCCACCTCAACTGTTTTGTGCTCATTTTATGCATCTTTTGAAATTCCATTTTACAGTGGCTTCTCAGTGTAAGTGAGTCATGACTGCTTATCAGAATTTATGCTGTTATTAGAGTATTTCTTCAGTAATCATAGAGTGTGAAAAGTCACCAAGAATTTTTTTGCATGCATATTACTTAATACCAGCAATGCACTTGGGTCTTCCCTTCCACATTTTTATTCTAGATCTCAAAGGAGTACCTGATTTTTATTTCTTTTATTTTTCTTTTGATAAGTGAGGCTTATCAGCACTTAGTATATCCATCAGATTTACTAACATCAGAACTTAACAGATAAGAAGCACTATTCTAGTTTTTGACTTAGTAATAAGATCCACAAAGTAAACTTCAACTAAGCTCAATATCAGAATTTTCTTGTGTTAAATGATTTCCACATAAACAATTACTTCAAACATGGGATCTTTAGTATATTAAAGACTACTAGGTCAGCATCTAGCACATTTATCCTCATTGGATTGAATATTCATATAAACATTCATATCACTATCAGAGTTTAGAATTTCACATCAGACAACAATCAGCACTTAGAAAATTTCAATTTAAGCATAGGATACACAAAGATAGTAATATCTGTAAATACTAATCATAAAGTCTGATGTATCAGAACATAAACTAAGCAGATTTAGAGAAAGAACCTGAAACCATTCCAAGTTCATTTACCAATCTTGTAAAAGTAGCTTCACACAGTGGTTTTGTGAAAATATCTGCTAGTTGTTGATCTGGTGGAGCAAAATGCAATTCCACTGTACCTTCATCCACATGTTCCCTTATGAAGTGGTACCTAATGCTGATGTGCTTTATCATTGAGTGTTGAACTGGATTACCTATCATAGCAATAACACTTTGATTATCACAGTAAATAGGGATTTTAGAAAATTCTAACCCACAATCCAGTAACTGATTCTTCATCCAAAGAATCTGTGCACAACAGCTCCCCGCAGCAATGTATTCTGCTTCTGCAGTTGATGTGGAAATTGACTTCTGTTTCTTGCTAAACCAAGAAACCAATCTACCTCCAAGAAATTGGCAGCTTCCACTTGTGCTTTTCCTGTCAATTTTGCATCCTGCAAAATCTGCATCTGAGTAACCTATTAGCTTAAAGTCTGATTCTTTAGGATACCACAATCCCAGATTAGCTGTACCCTTAAGGTGCTTGAAAATTCTTTTCACAGCTGTTAAGTGAGGTTCTCTTAGATCTGCTTGAAATCTTGCACAAAGACATGTAGCATACATGATATCAGGCCTACTTGCAGTTAGATAGAGTAGTGATCCAATCATACCACTGTAATCAGTAATATCTACTGATTTACCAGTATCCTTATCCAACTTTGTTGCAGTGGCCATATGAGTGGATGCATTTGAACAATCTTGCATTCTAAACTTCTTCAACAAATTTTTGGTGTACTTAGATTGACAAATAAAAGTTCCTTCTTCATTCTGCTTGACTTGAATGCCCAGAAAATAGTTCAGTTCTCCCATCATACTCATTTGATATCTTGACTGCATCAGCTTGGCAAACTTCTTACAAAGTCTGTCATTTGTAGAACCAAAAATGATATCATCAACATAAATTTGCACCAAAAGTAAGTCCTTTCCATGGTTGAGATAGAATAAGGTTTTATCAATAGTCCCTCTTTTAAATCCACTTTCCAGAAGAAACTGAGCTAAAGTCTCATACCATGTTCTTGGAGCTTGCTTAAGGCCATAAAGTGCTTTATCAAGCCTGTAGACATGATTGGGAAATTTGGGATCTACAAAGCCTGGAGGTTGTTCAACATATACCTCTTCTTCCAATTCTTCATTGAGAAAAGCACTTTTCACATCCATTTGAAAGACTTTAAACTTCTTGTGAGCAGCATAATCCAAAAATATCCTTATGGCTTCCAATCTAGCAACTGGTGCAAATGTTTCATCATAATCAATTCCCTCCTGTTGAGAGTATCCTTTTGCAACCAGCCTTGCTTTATTCCTTGTAATTATGCCATCACTGTCAGTTTTGTTTCTGAACACCCACTTTGTACCAACAACAGATCTGTTCTTTGGTCTTGGCACTAGGGTCCAGACTTTATTTCTTTCAAATTCATTTAACTCTTCCTACATTGCTTGCACCCAATCAGCATCTTGAGGAGCTTCTTCCACTTTCTTTGGTTCAGTCTGAGATAGAAAAGAATGATAGAGTCATTCATTTGATGTAGCTGTTCTAGTTCTGACACCTATATCAGGATTTCCAATAATTAAGTCAGGTGTATGTGCTTTAGTCCACTTCCTTGTAGAAGGAAGGTTATCTCTAGAACTGGATGCTCCCCCATGATCCATGCTGTCTCCATTAACATTTTTTGATGCTCCCCCTGAAATTATGCTCTCTAAGTTGGATCCTTCAGTATTTGAGTTTCCAGAAATATCAGAATCTGAGTTTCTAGAATTATCAGAACTTGGCCCATCGGAACTTGACGAATCAGAACATGAAGAGCCTGTTGTAGATTCTGATGCTTCTTGAGATGTGGTTGGATCTTCAGTATGCTCCCCCTGCACAGGTGCATTTTCTTTAGGCGTAGTCACCACAGTTTCAATAGCATCAGAGTTTAATCCATCAGAGTTTGCAATATCAGGATTTAGACTGTCAAGATTTACAGAATCAGAATTTAAAACTTCATTTTCGAATTTCAGCTGATCATGATTATTGAAATCTTCAAGTCCAGTAATCTTCTTATCATCAAAAGAGACATTGATAGATTCCATGACAACC
Source organism: Apium graveolens (assembly GCF_009905375.1). Taxonomy (NCBI): domain Eukaryota; kingdom Viridiplantae; phylum Streptophyta; class Magnoliopsida; order Apiales; family Apiaceae; genus Apium; species Apium graveolens. The sequence continues at coordinate 260,478,017 of NC_133648.1, forward strand.
CTTGTTCTTAAATTGAAGACTCTGAAGGCTTTTTTGGAAAGTGGATATCCAACAAAAATTCCTTCATCAGCTTTTAGATCAAATTTGGATAGCTGTTCGGGAGGAGTCTTAAGAACAAAACACCTGCATCCAAATACATGAAAATACTTTAGATTTGGCTTCTTTTTCTTCACCATCTCATATGGTGTTTTTCCATGCTTGTTGATAAGTGTTGCATTCTGAGTAAAACAAGCAGTCTACACAGCTTCAGTAAAAAAGTAGGTTGGCAACTTTGCTTCATCAAGCATAGTTCGTGTAGCTTCTATAAGAGTTCTTTTATTTCTTTAAACAACTCCATTTTGCTGTGGAGTTCTAGGATCAGAGAATTCCTGCTTTATTCCATGGTTTTTGCAGAACTCTTCCATAATCAAATTCTTGAACTCAGTGTCATTATCACTTCTTATGATCTTCACAGAATCTTTGACCATTTTATCCAGTTGATTGACATGATCAATCAAGATAGATGCAGTTTCATTTTTTGTGTGCAAGAAATACACCCATGTGTATCTGGTGAACTCATCCACTATGACCATAGCATATTTCTTCTTTGCAATAGACATGACATTCACTGGACCAAATAGATCAACATGTAGTAGGTGATAAGGCTCAAAAATTGATGATTCATTTTTGCTCATGAATGAAGATTTTCTTTGTTTTGCCTTCTTACAAGAATCACAAAGGCCATCAGGAGCAAATACTTATTTTGGCAGTCCTCTCACAAGATCTTTCTTGACTAGTTCATTTATATTGCTGAAATTTAAATGAGAGAGTTTCTTGTGCCAATTCCAGCTTTCTTCAATTGATGCTCTACTTAACAGACAGATTGCAGAACCATCAGTACTTGTTGAAAGCTTGGCTTCATAAATGTTAACATGCATGTATCCTTTCAGAACAACTTTGCCTGTAGATATGCTTACAACTTCACAGTGTTCTTCAAAGAAATCCACATGATAACCTCTGTCATAGATTTGACTAACACTCAGCAGATTATGTTTAAGTCCTGAGACCAGAGCTACTTTTTCAATGATGACATTCCCAAGATTGATATTGCCATATCCCAGAGTTTTTCCCATATTGCCATCTCCATAAGAAACACCTGGGCCAGCTTTCTCCACAAAGTCTGATAGCAGGGCTTTATTTCCAGTCATATGTCCTGAACATCCACTGTCCAGAACTAGGATGTTCTTCCTGTTGCCCTACAATCACAAAGACCACTAATGATTAGTTTTAAGGACCCAGACTTGCTTGGATCCTTTGGCCTTATCAAGTTTGTTAACATATGCAGCGAATTTAGTATCAGAGTTTATGTTAACAGTTTTCTTATTAGAATTTGCAATATCAGACTTTGCATCAGAACTTACACTAGAAGGAATAATGCTAACTTTCTTTAAAGAAGATTTTATTTGATAATAATCATAGTACAAACTATGATATTCCTTACAAGTATAAATGGAATGCCATAAACTACCATAATAAAAACAAGGATTTTGTGGCTTATATCTAACAGAATGACTCTTAACTCCTGACTTTGAGGGTAAGGAGTTTATGTTCTTATTCTTCCTGTAAAAAGAAGCCAGATGGTTAGAGTTTCCACAGTTATGACATGTTTTTCTAGGAACATTAGGAACAGGCTTATAATTGTTACTTTTGTTCACACCTTCCTTTCCATTCCTATTTTTCCTAGGTGGCTTTATCTTGTTTACATTTTTAACCTGTTTCAGCTTATGCTTAAGCTGCTTCTTGGTCATTAAGCCTATGTTAACTTCAGTTGGCTTATCCTGTTTAGGTTTGTCAGAAGTTAGTTTCTCCTTAACTTCTGATTTCTCAATATCAGACTTTGCAGTTACAAATTTAACAGGATTTACCTTTGGTTTTTGTTTAACAACTATAGGCTCAGTTTCTACAGTTCCCTTACTGTTCTTATCATCTCCATAACTTAAACCCTCTTTCTAGTTTCCACTACTAAGAATATCCTGAGTTGCTTTACCAGAGTTAGTCCAAGTCCTGATAATCTCTATTTCTTTTTCTAACTCAGTTTTTAGAGATTCATTCATTTTTAGCACTTCATCCCTAACATAAAAGGCATCATCTCTATCTTTCTGAGTTTGATGGAACATGACTAACTCTTTTTCTAAATAATCATTCCTCTTTTTATAAGCAATATTTTCAGAAGTTAATCTTTCATATGTTAAAGTTTGATCTTTATAACTAATGAATATGGTTTTAAGATATCTTCTCAACTCAGTAGTATAATCAGTATGAAAGGCATAAGTAGTTTGAGGTATCTTTAAGTCAGCAGTATCAGAACTGCTATCAGCATTTGCCATCAAGGCATAGTTTTCCTCATCCTCAGAATCTGAAGCATCTGACCAGCTTTTCTTCTTTGTGACAAGAGCCTTGCCTTTGTCACTCTTCCCTTTTCTGCAATCAGGAGATTTGTGGCATTTCTCACCACAGTTGTAGAATTTAACATTTGAGTAATCTCCTCTGTCAGATTTTCCTCCTCTGCCTTCAGATTTTCTGAAACCTTTCTTATCAGAACTTGCACCTTTCCTGGAAAAATTCTTTCCTCTCCTGAATTTCCTGTATGCAATCTTTATGATTCCTTTCACCATAAGAGCACACAGCTTCATCATATCTTCATCAGGGTCCATCTCAGGTATACTTTCAGTTTCCGAGTCATCATCACTATCAGAACTTGATGACTCAGTATCAGACTTTGTGGTGAGAGCCTTTCCCTTGCCTTTCTTTGAGGCAGCAACTTTGGGACTTTCCTCCTCAGCCACAAAGAAAACTGTCCTTGACTTTCTTCCATTCCTCTTGCTTCTTTGTTCCATCTCAAGTTCATGAGTCTTGAGCATCCCATAAATTTCATCAAGAGTTGTTTCATCAAGATTATAGTTGTCTCTTATTATTGTGGCCTTTAAATCCCATCTTTCAGGAAGATCTAACAGGAATTTAAGATTTGAATCTTCAATATCATACTCTTTGTCAACTAGTGACAAATCATTCAAGAGTTTGACAAATCTGTCATATAAATCAGTTAATGACTCATCAGGCTTTGAGTCAAAGTGCTCATATTCTTGAGTGAGTATAGTCTTCCTATTCTTCTTGATTGAATCAGTTCCCTGACACCTTGTTTCCAAAGCATCCCATCTCTCTTTTACAGTCTTGCATTGAATTACCCTGTTTGACATGACATTATCAATGGCACTATGCAGCAAGTGTCTTACCTTTGCATTCTTTGCAATCGATGAGATATCTTCAGCACTGTAATTACTTTTCTCCTTTGGTACAGACTTTGCTGGCTGACCTGCAACTTCCACAGAGAGTTTGGTTAGCATATATGGTCCTTCATTAATCCTGTCGAGATATTCTGCATCTGTAGCTTCCAGAAACATAGCCATCTTCACTTTCCATATAGAATACTCAGAAGGTTTCAACATGGGAACTCTTATAATCTCATATCGACTATGGGTTATGGCTTTTGGAGCTTCTTCAGTTTTGGTGGGTTTGGTTGGAGTTTCTTCATCAGACATGATTGTTTTTGGATCTTAAACTGTATGTGTGTTAACAGATCTGCTGTGATACCACTTGTTAGGTCACACACACTATAAAAGGGGGTTGAATACAGTGTTTACTACAATCAAATAGAATATAAGAATTCAAGTAATAGAAAACAGATTTTATTCAACATAATAAACTCTGTTACAATATGGAACTGTCCTCTCTCAGTGATGAACAAATTATCACGAGAGCTGCTAGGGTTACAAAGAATAATAACTTCGATTAAGATAACACTTATAGTGTAAACCTTATGTCTGTGTTTATATACTACACAGTTACAAGATAATGTTCTAATTGATATGGAATATAATTCTGCTTCCTAAAATATATCAACTAGTTACCTTTTCTTCCAAGTATTGTATTCTTCATAGAATTCTTTCTTCATGCATATTTCTTTCTGTCTTAGTCTCGATCTTCTTTCCTTTCAATCAGCCGCCTGCCTCATCTGAAAGTCTCCTTAAGTCCTGATATTATCTCCTGATAAATATCTTTTGATAACTTAAGTTCTGATAACTTAAGTTCTGATATCTTAAGTTATGTCTTCAGTATAAGTGATGATTTCCAGTTAAGTACTGATTTGTCCTGTTAGTTAAGATCTGAAAAATAAACATAAATCGTATTATACATGACATCACAAATATATCTAACATGTGCTGATAAAGGTCTACTCATCATTCAAAAAGAACTTTGGTTACAATGTGACTGCAAGACAAGTTCTAAAGAAGATTAAGGAGCTAAGGAGTATTAGAGCCAAAGATGCACTTCCAAGAACTTTATCTATTCCCTTTACAGGAAAGAGAGTACATCTGAGGCCCTATTGGCTGATGGAATTCAAGGATGAAAAAGGGGTTAGAAGATTCTTCAGATTGGAGGACCAATTGAGTATCTCTAGAAATGAAACTCTTTTGGAAATGCAGGAAATGCTAAATCTCTCAGAAGTTAATGAACTTGAATTCCACAGACAACTCCAGAATCAAATTGAAGAAAACAACAGAAGGCTTGGAAAGAAATCCAGACAATCAAGGAAATAGATCTATCTGCTCAGACTAGAGGAGCACCTTGATATTTATTGTGAGCAATTTCTTTGTCTACTTTGCATTGTTCAATTTTCAGTAATTTGTAGCACTTATTAGTTTTATCTACTATTTTCAATCTATATCTTTAGGATGTTTTGTTATCATCAAGTTTCTCTTAATTTATGGATACAATTCTAGTAGACATAAATTGGGGGAGATTGTTAGAAATATATTGTGAACTTGATGATAAATTAAACAAAATATCTTAGTAGATTTAACTTAGTGAAGTTTTTAGCACCTGACGGATGATCAATTATAGTCCCGACGGATGGTTCAATATAGTCCTGACGGATGACTAATTGATATCCACCGGGTGAGTAGCTTATGTAACAATAAGTATTGTAGCACATTTCTGCAAACAACTTTGTGTAGATTTTGTAGTAGCATATGAGTCATGTTGACTACTAGTAGATATGCAGAATAGGTTGATTAATCGTAAATATAAGATGTCTCATAATTCTGCATAAGTGAAATGGAGTCAAGTGTCAAATAGCTACCCGACGGATGATCAACGCTACCCTACGGATGAAGAGCATGTACCCGATGGATGATCAATTCAAATATCTGTTGACAGTGACAACACAGTCAGATGCATTTGGTGTTTGCAAAAGGAATATAGCAGCCTGTTTAGCAGGAAATCGAGAACAAAGAAGCATTACCATTTCCATGTTATTATGAAGATATTCAAAGATGCTGGAATAGAGTAGCGAAATATCATGAAGTTAGACTTGATAGGTTTTGTTTTATTATCCTGTCTTATTACCATGTAAACTTGGTGATATATAAACCAAGTGTAGCAAGTAGAACCAATAGCTAAGCAAACACATTTTAGAAGAGAAATAGAAAAGGTTGTAACTATTAAGAATTTCTCAGTAGTATGTTTGTTCACTTGTAAAAAGCAGCTGTGAGCTATTCAAGCTTCACAGGGTTCTCTCGATATATATATATATATATATATATATATATATATATATATATATAGTGGATACATTCAAATCCACCAGAAAGTTTTAAAGACTTGTGTTTTTATTACTTGTGTATTGATTTATAGAATTCTTTCATTCCGCACTTTGAAAATCAAACACTTTTATATATAACCAAAATTCTTTTTGAATTGATGCTTACAGACGTCTTCCTGAAAGACTGGTTTCAAATACAAGGGAGGAAGATAGTTCACATGGCCACTTCACAGGATTCTCTTAGAAAGCAAATTTGTGCTGATAAAGGTCTACTCATCATTCAAAAAGAACTTTGGTTACAATGTGACTGCAAGAAGACAATTTCTAAAGAAGATTGAGGAGATGAGGAGTATTAAAACCAAAGATGCACTTCCAAGAACTTTATCTATTCCCTTTACAGGAAATAGAGTGCATCAGAGGCCCTATTGGCTGATGAAATTCAAGGATGAAAAAGGGGCTAGAAGATTCTTCAGATTGGAGGACCAATTGAGTATCTCTAGAAATGAAACTCTTTTGGAAATGCTGAAATGCTAAATCTCTCAGAAGCTGATGAACTTGAATTCCACAGACAACTCCGGAATCAAATTGAAGAAAATAACATAAGGCTTAGAAAGAAATCCAGACAATCAAGGAAATAGATCTATTGGCTCAGACTAGAGGAGCACCTTGATAATTATTGTGAGCAATTTCTTTGTGTACTTTGCATTATTCAATTTTCAGTAATTTGTAGCACTTATCAGTTTTATCTACTAGTTTCAATCTATATCTTTAGGATGTTTTGTTATCATCAAGTTTCTGTTAATTTATGGCTACAATTCTAGTAGACATAAATTGGGGGAGATTGTTAGAAATATGTTGTGACCTTGATGATAAATTAAATAAAATATCTTATTAGATTTAACTTAGTGAAGTGTTTAGCACCCGACGGATGATCAATTATAGTCCCGACGGATGTTTCAATATAGTCCCGACGGATGACTAATTGATATCCACCGGGTGAGTAGCTTATGTAACAATAAGTATTATAGCACATTTCTGTAAACAACTTTGTGTAGATTCTGTAGTAGCATATGAGTCATGTTGACTACTAGTAGATATGTAGAATAGGTTAATTAATTGTAAATATACGATGTCTCATAATTCTGCATAAGTGAAATGGAGTCAAGTGTCAAATAGCTACCCGACGGATGATCAACAAAGCTACCCGACAGATGAAGAGCATGTACCCGACGGATGATCAATTCATATATCTGTTGACAGTGACAACACAGTCACATGCATTGGGTGTTTGCACAAGGAATGTGGTAGCCTGTTTAGCAGGAAATCGAGAACAAAGAAGCATTACCATTTCCGTGTTATTATGAAGATATTCAAAGATGCTGGAATAGAGTAGCGAAGAAGCATGAAGTTAGACTAGATAGGTTTTGTTTTATTATCCTGTCTTATTATCATATAAACTTGGTGATATATAAAATATATAAACCAAGTGTAGCAAGTAGAACCAATAACTAAGCAAACATATTTTAGAAGAGAAATAGAAAAGGCTGTAACTGTTAAGAATTTCTCAGTACTTTGTTTGTTCACTTGTAAAAAGCAGTGTGAGCTATTCAAGCTTCACAGGGTTCTCTCGATATATATATATATATATATATATATATATATATATATATATATATATATATATATATATAGTGGATACATTCAAATCCACCAGAAAGTTTTAAAGACTTGTATTTTGATTTATAGAATTCTTTCATTCCGCACTTTGTAAATCAAACACTTTTATATATTATTGAGTTAGAACAATTTTAAAAATCTCAAAAGGAGCCAGAATTACATTCAACCCCCTTCTGTAATTCTTGTTGTATTGTTAGGGAATAACAAAATTTAATGTTCTTGTTTAGAGATTTCCGGAGCAACTCTCGTGCACCTTCCACCTCGAGACTACCAGGAAAGTTTACGAATCCTACTCATGATTACTGTTGTGTTGTGGAAATTAACTATTGTATATATGCTTGATGTCATGATATCCATGAATTATAATTACGAAAACAATAAGTCGAGATTGATAATTGATTGTGATATAATAAAGCATTGGATTCATAAATGTTCACACTAGCAAGTAGCGCTATACATATTATAGACCGAGAGTTGGTCGGTATAATTTATTTAAAAAACCCGGAATTATTCTGGAGACGTTGGGATTATTAATTATTTTTTTTACTATTAAATTAAATATTCCAAGGGACTCGATGTTCCCTTGCGGTTTATCAAATACCTTGAACTTTTATCAACGATTTCCAAGAATCTTATTTACTCAACTTAAATATTATTTAGTCGATGAATTTTTTTCAAATTAACATTTAAAAAGAAAATTTGTTCAAAGACCATAATTTAGTTATTGTTATTATTTGATTATTACATACATATTAAAGATTAATAGATTTTATTTATAAGATAACTCTATTAACGAATATTATTTCAAATATTTATTGAAAAAGAGAATTATTCGAGATTTAATTATTTAATAATTATGAAGTAATCATTAAATATTTATTTAATATTTTTTCGATTAAAAATCATAAATCCTATTTTTAAATATTTTCTGAATTTCGGAAAATCATTCAAGTACTTTGAAATCTTTGAAAAATATTATTTCGACTTATTTTAAATATTTTGACGATATTGTCAAAGGCAACTCCCCCTTAATATTTATCTATGGATAACGGTGAAGCCACACTATTATAATACTTCCTTCAACCATTCCTGGAAGTCTGTCTATATGTATGTATGTATGTATGTATGTGTGTGTATATATATATATCATATGATACCTATCAACATGCACTCGCTTGGGGAACTTGAATATAAGTTCCAAAGATATGATAGGATTTTTAGTGGATCGGGATGGGTAAACTTCAGTACTACATGTATTGGAGCGAATACCGGTGTGCCACATGTAAACATGTGAAGTATGTGGAAAGTCTGGATGTATGGGCCACACATAATATGCCCAAATGAGGCAAGGGTGACAACTAGATGTATGGGAGTCATCCTTCTACTAGTAGAAAACAATAATTAATTACAGTTGTGTGACTGATCATTGTATTTCGGGGGCTCTGACGAAAGTTCTATTCTTATCATTGGAATTGATATGCAATACTATAACTCAAGCCCATGAGCTGAGTTTACTGAAAGTATTCGCAATATTGATTAAATAAAAGATGTCATTTTAAAAAGAGATGTATACCACCAAGACAGTTATTTATCAACTGTATATTACAATACGAGATAATATATTTTCTTTAACCGTCTTTTTATACAGTTGATTATTATGGCTGGGAAATATTGTTAAGACTTGCTTTCTATAAAAATATCATAACAAAACAGTTAACCAAGATGCCTATACGCTAGATAATGGTCAGGAAACGCGTGAGAAACAGACAGGTTTTCCGTAGACTGTTTGCAGCATTACCCCAGGTAGGAAGGATGAACGGGTTTAATTTTCAACTGTTCATAGTTCGAATATTCTATAAGTATGACTTGTGTAAGGTATTTAAGAACAAACGTTTATTTGGTCGTGGTCTAATCTCAAATAGAGGTTACACCCGCGACATAACTTAAATACTTATGGGATTGTAATAATTATCATTTTATGGATTTACAACTCTAGTAATGTATTAATTTCGTTTCTAAGACAATAACATGTGATTGTGTATGATAGTAAGTTTGGGGTCATAGATGTGTGAGTTAATTATAGTATTGATTTAATTAAGTGTGGGGTCATAAGTGTTGAAACAGGATTGAAGATAGCGTGACTACCTAAATCCCTGACCCCAGATTTGGGGGCATCACATAAATGGTATCAAAGCCTTAAGTTATCAAATATCGGAATGATAGGAAGTAAAATATGTAGACATAAGGAAAATGAATTTAATAATGTGACGCCCTCCATACCCGGGTCAGAAGTTTGGGCTCACAAAACACACACATAATATATAAACCTGTATATAAAATATTATATGCATTGACCCTTCTTTACACAACCATGGATCGCAACAGGTTAAAGTATGAAAATAAGCCACAACCTTAACTTCTATTACATCGTACCAAATCCCAACTAATTCAACTTACAACTGATAATGATATCATTCTTACAATCTTGCATAACTCATCTAAAATATAAAGCTCCTGCTAGCTCGATCCAACTTGACCTGGAATCCTAGCTCGCACACAGGACTGGGAATCCTCATTACCAACAATTTCCTTTTCAACTGTTGAAAACATAAAAGGATTTGCAAGAGTGAGCTAATTAGCTTAGCAAGTCATAATAGAAATAACTGAGGTTAAATAATGATCAATTGAAATGATTCTGAAGAATCAAATTTCTTGATAAGCAATGATTAGAATTGGATATTCATTTTTCATTTTTTAAAAAGAACAAGGTTAGGCTGCTGATCAATCACGCACTAACCCCGAGAAGGGCACACAACTCTGCTCTCTATACTGGATCTAAGGCACGCATTGGCCTAATATGACCACGAATCTGGTCTGACCACGAATCTGGTCCACATTTATAAAACCATCTAATTATAAAATAATTCAATATAATAACCATTGAAATTCAATAAAACAGAATCATAATTAATATTGATATTTATCTCGGAGCATAAGACATTTCTTAAGTATCACCAGGGTATATCAAGGTATATCTATATAAAGAACGGCTTCAAGTCTGTTGAAGAATCAGGTATCTGATGAATAATGGTTCAATGATAAAGCAGGGTATAGATATTTGATAATATAGGGTAGTATAGGTTATATCAGTTTCTGTATGCTCAAGTAATTCTGTTTCAGTATTTTGTTTATGGTGGGTATGTATTTGTAGAGTAGTATCATATTTATATGGTTTAATATCTAGGAAATCAACCGTTGGTGGTTTACAAGAAATAAGGCTTACAGCGCAAGTCCAATGATATGATCAGGGTTCAAGGTTGAATAGTTAAAAGCGCTTGCAATATAAAACATGACTTATTTTGAATACTAGCAACATGTTATGAGAAAGTTCAGAAATATTTGTAATTTATCTCAAGAAAGGTTCAGAAGTACTTGCCTTATCACAGATGATTTCCAACTTTACTTGTACTCATCTAACCGTTCTACTCATCAATCACTTTCCTTCTTTTTCTATGTCTTGCTTCTATTCATCGATCACTTGCCTTCTTTTCTCTACGCTTCAGTTCTATTTACTGACCACTTGCTCTTATTTCCTATGCCTTGCTTTTCTCTGTTTGGTATCACGAGTATCTATCAATACTTAATCTCATATTATTTTAATCGTCACATAAATGTTACAAGCTCTTATCTACCATTCGTTTTACCCAAATCCGACTTACAGATTCTAAGTTATGACTAAAATAGTCAAACAATAACCACATAGGCGTATAACACATCCATCAGATAGAACGTAGCACATAGCATGCAAGATATTCGATCAAAATAATTTTTCAAAGAAGATGCGGGGTAAAAATGATTTTTCAGGTATTTAATATGAATTTTTGAACATTTTTCGGAATTAAAACGGGTCTTCGAATCAGTTTATAATTAAATAACAGGGTTCGAACACCCGAATCTGCCTTTAAAATGATTTAAAAATAATTATCGAGCCTTGAAAATAATTTAAAATAATATTTTAAAGCTCGAAACTATTTTCAAATTTTTTAAATGAAAATAAATAATTAAATCTAATTAAATAATCAATTAAAATTAATTAATAACTAATTAAATTAATTAATCAATTAATATTTAATTTAATTAACTAAATAAATAATTAATTATCAACTAAAATTAATTAAATAAATAATATAGATTTAATTTCGAATTAAAAATATTTTTTTAGAATTATAAATAATAAATTTTGAAATTAAAATGAATTTCAGAAATTAAAAAATTAAATTTTCAAATTATTTTTAAATAAAAATTCCAGAAACAGTTTTATAAAACTGAAATTGAAGTTGGAGGGATCAAAACCAGGTTGTTTTAATAGAAAAACGGGCCAGATATGAAGATTCTGGGTCGCGAAGAACCCAGAATCCGGTAGGGTTTCTGGCAACTGGAAAATTTTCCGGCCATCTAATTCGCAGCCAATAACAGGTGGTCTAAGGCGAATTCTGCTACCAATCAATTCCATTTCATTGCAGCGACAACAATCAAGCATTAAAAGGTCAAAACCAGTTCTGAAACTCTATTTTCGGTGACCGTCGCCATTAACGCCGGCGGAAGCTCGAAAAATTTGGCCAACACAACACAGAACTCCAACACGACAGTTAAACACATGAATCGCTTTGTTTTTGGACGATCTAGAAGCTGATACCATTCAATTAATCCCAGAATCAACCAATCAAAAATTCCCAAATTTTAATCAAGAACATTCAAAGTATATAAACCCTAATTCAATTAATCCGAGAATCAAACTCCATTTTAAACATGTTATTGAACTCTAAATCAGTCATATGATATACCAAATTGATCAGGAAGAAAAGATCTACTTGATTCAAACATTAAATCACACAAACAACATCAAGAACAAAAATTCCTATTTTAATCACTAATTAATTCGAATTAAAATAATTAAATAAGAAAATACCCTTGATTTCTGCACCAAGAGTGATGATTGATTTAGAAAGAGCTTTTCGCGAGCTTCGATTTGATATTTGGCACGCTCGATTCTGAATTCGATAATGCCTTCGTTTGTGAGTTTGATATTCAAAAATGCAGTGATTTTAAGGGGCTTTCTCTGTATTTTCTCTGTTTTTACTGATCAATTATGATTACATGAATAAAATGAAATAAGGAAAGGTCTATTTATATTTATAGAATATTAATACCCGTTGGATCATATTGGATCGAAAAATAAGTTACTTAGCCGCTAAGTAACTGCAAAAACGATCCGATTTTATACTCGTATTGGATAATTATCCAAACTGGGCTTCTTATAAAACATTTTATACGAAAATAATGTAATAATATCCCGTCTTTCGAGAATACGGGTTTTGTTGATCTATCGAAATGATTACCGTATCGAAAATTTTACGCCGGGACGCGTACGAGTCGAACTGTACTCCGAATCGAAAAAGTCAAAACACCGAAAATGTCCGGAATAATCATATTAGGTTAGGAAGGAGTTTTTCGAAGAATTTTGGTTCGTAAAAACGCAAAAACGGTTGAAGTTGGACGATTCCCGACTTTATAAAATAGTTTTGTAATTATTCAGAAAATAATTAATAAATTCATAAATTATTATAAAATCTTATAACAATCCAAAAATTACTACAAAAATATCACAATAACCTATATTTTATTCTACACATATTAAAATTAAAATACTCATATCTTATATCATACAAACATCTAAATATTATTATTAATCATCAGATAATTCACCAAAATTCACATAATAATCACCTAATAATCATTTATTGATAAAAATAATTGCACGCTATATCCTGGATATTACAAATAAGAATTCACATCGAGTTTATCGTCAGACTGCTAGGCGTGGTCTTGACCATTTTACCCTCAAGAGAACCCCAACTCTAAGTTAGTATACCATGCCTATTGTGCCAGGTACTAGTGGAGCTAGTAGGAGAGGCCGACCACGCCGAGGATCTCATACCGATTGAGCGAGACCCTACCCCTGAGCCAGAGGATCACCCTATAGATGACTCAGAGGATGACCCCCTGAGGATCCCCCAAAGGATGAGGCTGATCCCACTGCACCCTTAACATATGACACTGATAACCCTCATGATGTGGCATGGGCTAAAGGGACATTGAGATGTATCCCTTTTTGACGATTTTCCCCTCTACACCTCACCCAGCAGTACTGAGCCCCCGCCTCCGATGATGAGGATGATGATGAATACAGATGGTGTACCTTTCAGTGACCCTAACTCACCCATCACACCACCATCTATAGTTCATATGGCAGTCCACGAGTAGATAGTGGCCCAGCTGAACGCCGAGTTGACTATTATCCAGGAGATTTCAGGACTGCTATCCCGACCCTAGCTTGAAGGGAGATAGATGACATCAAGCTCAGGGCGCGAGTGCATATGATGACCACTACCCTAGGAGGCTACATCCCAGTGGTTGATGTAGAAATGATATTAGATGGAGCCATAAGGAAGATTGGGGATCTCACTCATCGAGACGAGGAATGAGGGAGACAACTGTTGTTAGTAGACTTTGTGAGGGTTGGTTGACTTGTCACCATTTTGGTAGGATAGCTAGTAGTAGTTAGTGTTCTTAGCCCCACATGTTGATCGATGTATGAATTTATTTCAAACTCTTTGTATTTTATTCTGATTTATGTTTTATTATTAGAACTTAACTCCCAAGACGCAGTTTGGGAGGCTTTTGCGATATCATAACTATTGGATGATATATATCTTTCTAGACTCTTTTACTTCACCCTTTCAATAAAAGCATATCACACATTCGAATGCATGCGCATGACGAATTAATCAAGTTATATATACAATTGTGTTGGCGTAAATTTCATTACCAGAACAATACCACCTCATAAAAGAAAATCTAGGGCTCAACCAGCAGAGTCCGTCAACCAAAGACAAAATGACCCACACAATGTTGTGCATAAAAGGAGTGATGAAGACATGGATTATAATGAGTTTGATGAGGAGGAATATGTAGATTAAGAGGCTGAGGACACAAACCAGGGGAAACCCTATGAATCCATATATGGACCACCTAAGAGAGAATCTGAACTGACACCCTCTTCCATCATAACCAAAAGCTGTTCTACAAAATGCTTCTAATGCCTTTAGGGCATTTAAGTCACTTAAGCCCCAGAGTTTCAAGGATCGGCCGACCCTGTTGAATATTTGGCCCGGTTGCAGGAAATGGAAATGTTATTTGAGATACTAAGTGCCGATGAATGACACAATACTGTCCTTTCCTCTTATATACTGAAAGGAGAAGCCAATTACTGATAAGAAGCCAAGCGTAACTGTTAGGTAATGAATCACACACAAAGGGGGGGGGGGTGAATGTGTTTTTCTGATTTTAGGCTTTTCTTGAAAGATAATGGTTGAACAAAGTAAATTAAATCTTGTATAGAAAGGTGTTCATGCAGAAATTAAATTTGCATATAATAAAGAACACAGATCTTCAAAACTCACTTAATTTTTGTATTAAAAATTAAGATGCTTTGCTACAAAATTTCTAAGCTCTTTGAAGTTAAAGAGCTCAGCTTCTTCTCGACAGTGTTACAAGAATTTTTGATCTAAATTGTTACTTCTAACTAGAGGACCAGTGTTAACTTTATAGCTCAGTTAACTGCTAGTTTACACAAAGGATAATAAACATACTATTAGCTTTTCTAAACTATCACTTGTCATTTCTATTTATAAAAAAGCAAATCTTCCATTTCTGGCTTAGCATATCTTTAGCATCCCGTGTTTACTTTAATCTTCCTCTGTCAGTTAATATTTTCCATTAATCCTGCACACTCTTCAAGCTGCTTTTTGTAGACTTGTCAATCCAGCTGTTGGATTGTTTGTTGATTGTTTATCTTGGATATTAAATTGATCTGCAATTCTGTACTTTGAGACTGTACTTTGAGATCTCCAGTTTGATTCATTTGAATACTTGATATCTCGATAAGCATAAAGGCTTATCGAGATCTTTAGTACTCCATAATGAGTTTGGCTTGTAGAGGTCTTCACCTCATCGAGATCTTTAGTCTTCATAACTTCACTTGACTTGTAGATATCTCTGAGTTCTCGAATGGATATAGACTTGTCGATAACTCTGAGTTCTCTAGTGAAAGAATGACCTGTCGATATCTTTTTGAGTTCTCGAGTAGCTTTCCTGACTTCTCTACTCCCGGTGCATATTGCTTATCCATTGAGTAGATATTGCTCATCCGTCGAGTAGATGTATAGCTTATCCGTCGAGTAGATATTGCCCATCCATCGAGTAGATGTTATTCATCCATCGAGTGGATATATAGCTCATCTGTTGAGTAGATGTTGCCTCATCTGTCGAGTAGATGTTGCCTCATCCATCAAGTAGATGTTTCTTATCCATTGGTACTCTCTGGAGTTTGAATGACTTCTCGATAAGTCATTCTGGAGTTCTCGAATGACTTCTCTATAACATTAAATCTGTGACTTGTAGAGATCTTGACTTAAAACATTTTTCTCCAAACAGATTTATTCAACTCCAAGCTTCTTCAAAATTCTTTTGAGGCATGATCTTCTTGATGTTCTTCCAGATAGAATCTTTAGGCTTGATACTGTTTTAGGAAAAAGACTCCAATCTGCTCCTTTGCATTTTTACAGACTTTAAGTGTTACAAGTACAAAATACAAATTTAGATAACAATAGAACTTACTTAGGGTTAGCCCCTAGCTTAACTGATTGCTAATGACATTGTCAGCTTCAGTAATCTTTGACATCATCTATTATATATTACAATCTCCCCCAACTTGTTCATTATGAAATTATGCACAAGTTCTGGTTGATGATGTCAAAACTTTATCTAAATGCAGAACCCAAGAACCCAATTTTCTCATTTGATCTTCTTTTGTGAGTTCCATTTATATTTATTCTTCCTTCTCCCCCTATCAAGAAAAGCATATTATTATCTGGCCACATCCATTAGCTGTTTTGGCATTTAGATATATTCTCCCCCTTTTTGACATTATCTTCAGGAAGAAAGATCCAGCTAGATGCACATTGTTCAAGCTTTTGTCAATGCTCATGTAGAACATTATCAGCAGCTTCAAGTTTTAGTGAAGTCTGTAGTGATGAGTTTACCAAGTAGATTAGAATAGGAAAAACCTAAGCTCTCTGTTCTTTTGAATAAGTAGTCTCACTACTTCTCACTGCACTAGTCTCATGACTTTTAAGAGTCAGAGTTACCTCACAAGGATTGCTAAATCCAGACACTCATTCTACCTCTCATTTTGCCAGGAAGGATCCTGCCTCTCTTATTTTCAGTTTTTCTCTCAATCTATTCTCTCATTCTCACATGAAAGGCTCAATTGTTGTTTATCCTACAGAAATAAGAGGTGGCTAAGAAGAGTTAATCTGTGATCATATGATTAGGGGACACTACTAAAAATATGGGATTAGACATCGGTTCTGAACCGATGTTAAAAAAAAACTGAACCGATATCTTCGCGTGTGATGTTAAATGTCATCAGGCTTTGACATCGGTTCACAGCCGATGTCTATTATAGTGCTATACATCGGTTTTAAGAATAATTCTGATGTCTTTGCAACAAATTTCAGCTTATATTACAGTATTTCTAGGTGAATATGAGTATATTATGGGGTAATTATCCATTAAAACATGAAACCTACAAGCTCTAAAAGATATTTTTTTAAAAATCTTTCAAACAAACCGATGTGAAAATCTAGATCAGACATCGGTTATGTTGTCTGACCGATGTGAAATGGTCCATCAGACATCGGGTACTTTTATCAACCGATGTAAAATAATGGGTTAGACATCGGTTTCGTTCATTTGGTGATGTTAAATCCTTTTGTTTAACATCAGTGTTTTTTTCTAACCGATGTTTAATCTTTAATATTGTAAAATTTAAGACATCAGCTATTGAAAATTCGATGTTATTTGGCTTAAATTACATTGATTTTTTTACAGAACCGATGTCAAATGACTATTTGACATTGGTTTTTGTAGTTCTTTTTCTTTTAATATTGTTTCACCTGATGTCTTTTGTTCATTTTTACATCGGTTTTAAATTACCATTCTGATGTTAATGTACTGTAAATTGCATATGCCATCCTGGTACTATTAATAGCCCAGGGAACCAATTGCATTTTCAACCAGAAAAATACCAACAATATGCAATACATCCAACCAAATTTGTAAAAATATAGAGGTATACATTGATACCAAATTTACTAACATTCAATCTAACATGAGCTCAATTCGGACATTACATTCCAAGTCTAAAATAAACATCCCAACTAAAAACAATAAAACCCAAATTCTCTAGTTATTACATCCAACATTCTAAACATGTTTGACTAGTTAATATGTACCACTTGTCAAATTTCGACAATTCCAAACATAAATCAGAATGATGGATGTAATTGTCACCAAACATCCCTTAATTAACCACCAACCACCAGCAAACACAATATCAATTCACATAGTTCAGAGGAAAGCTATATATATAGATACTTATCATTTTTACATCTTGTCTTGGATAAATTCAAGCACCTCCATCCGCACCTAATCCAGCTCCTGCCTTGTGTAGGACTTTCGAGTTTTGGCTGCCCACTATAAAACACACGTAAAAATTAGAAACCGGAATATTATTAACCAGAATTGCCATATGTATAATTAAAAATAAACAGAACCAACTATTTATAATTTAACCAGAAGAGGACCTTTTCTATATTTAACCGTAATTTTCTTCGTTAATCCAAAACTATACCAGATAGTTCCATATCACTAATAAAAACAAGATCCATCTGGAAATCAATAATAATAAAAACTGATAATAAAAATGGCACTCATATTTATCTGTCCTGAAAAACTACACAAAAAAATTCTACATGCCATCTATCGGAAATGATTTGCATATATACCTTGGTAGTAAAAGATAGCTCCTTATCAGCAATGATATCTTTCATGTATCGCATTATAACATAGCCACATTCAACCCCTCCTGGTTGTTTGGGAGATCCCTGTTACAATATAAAATCTGAATTAGCACCAGAAATTAATTAAAATTACAAAGTGATAAAAAAATACAAAAAACTTACAAGAAGATTCTTTATCTGAGGAGCTTTATTTCCCCTTCCAGTTTGAGCATTGTAGGATTTCATCGCTCTACATTGCAGAACAACAATAATATACATGATTATTTTTCAAAAGGGAGAATATTTACTATATATATATTTATATATAGTAATTAACAGAAATATATTACTCTGTTAATGATTTTTCCAACTCATCAAAATGTGTTGGATGTGGCAGAGGGTTCAGAATATAAATGTCGCCATCCCAAATTACAACCAAAATCCAGTGGCAACTATGTTTATAAAAAAGAAAAAAGAAAAACACAAGTCAGAAATTTTAAAAAAACTACCTAAATATATTAATTTGTAAAAGCATGTCTAAATTAAAAATACTTACTTATGATTATGTGGCATGAAGTACATGCGATAGGGACTACTCTCTTTCAACCGATTAACAAAATAAGAATGAAAAGATTTGTTCAACGTAAATGTAGCTCCTGGATCGAAAAATCCATATAAGACCACATCATCATTCTTCCTCTCAATCTTAATCAGTCTTTGCAAGAGCCTACCAGGGAGTGAATTACATTACTTATAATATTCGTATAAAACATGAATATTGAATATGTAACGATAAAAAATTAACTTATGTCATATAAGCAGATATTGCAGCTTGGCCAATCATATCGAACTCCAACAATGCTTTCACATTTTCATGCAATATATAAATTATTTTCTCAGTCCCAAACACGTCCGAATCACACGGAATTGGTATTGACTCCCCAGTGGCTTTCATGAAGACTGCAGCATGTTTGTATAACACCTTGTACTGCTTTGGCACATTCTTGTTTAGCTTCATTTTTCTATAATCATCTTGAAGTTTCTACACAGAATTAAATAAAACAAGAATAATCGGTTATTATTGACATAACTACTATAGAATGCAACAATCAATTCAGAGTATATTGACATAATTTTTATATAACATACCGCCACAGTTGGGTAGATGATCAATTCACGAGGCCATGCTACGTGAGAGCCAACTGCTTGGCGTACAACCTCAATTTCAGCAGGTATGGGCACTGGAACCGACGCCTCTGGCTGGATGTGTCCGTCAACCGACACACGAACATGTCCGGGCTTTAGAGGCACTCCGTGTACTGAAACATTCATCTCTTCGTGATCATCAAAAACTGTTCCAAAAGCAACCTTGTTCTCTATGCAATCCAGTGCAAGCTCACATGACTGTGGACCCTACATTATAGTGAGGGATCAATTTAATTTTATTGCATAAATCCCAAGTCTGTAGGCATATATCTAGTAGATCTTAATAATATTTTACCTTCTTTCCGCTCGGAGGAGAGGGGTCAAAACCAACAAAGTCTTCATCATTTACCAACAACTGTTTGGCACTCAGCGGTTTAACAGCAACTCCAACATTCCGCTTATCAGCAGCTCCCTCTTTATTAACAGGTACTTGATAACTTGATTTGTTAGAGAACATAGGAGAGTGACCATTCGAAGCATTAACCAAGGCCTTAAGTTCAGCCATCTCCCGCTGATTTCTTTCCAACTGATCCAACAACTCTACCTTGGTAATTTTAGTCTTTTTCGCTTTCGGCAAATTGAAGAATGCTGTTAGAGTGACAAAGCCGCCAACCCCTCGAACCCTTCCTGCGTGCTCAGGAGTCTGAAGTGCCGTAGTCAACACATCTTCTGTTCCATATGGAACAAATTCACCCTTCTCCTTAAAACTACTTTTAAAGTGAAAAATGATTTGTTATACGCGTCATACATATTTGGTTCCCCTTCCTTCCAAAGCTTTTTTAAATCATCAATCATCGGTTGTAAGTAGATGTCGATGTTATTACCAGGCTCATGCGGGCCAGGGACCAATATCGACAACATCATAAATTGTTTTTTCATACATAACCAGGGAGGAAGATTGTAAGTCACCAATATGACTGGCCAGCAACTATATCTATTAGATAGGCCATTATTGTGCGGGTTTACACCATCCGCCGATAAAGCCAAGTGAAGGTTTCTCGGTTCACTACCAAAGGATGGCCACCTATAATCTATATTTTTCCAAGATGGAGAGTCGGCTGGATGTCGCATTTTACCATCTTGTGTCTGCTGTTGCGCATGCCAACACATTAGTTTAGCGGTGGAAGGAGATTTAAACATATGTTTAAATCTAGGAATTATTGGAAAATACCACATGACTTTGGCTGGAAGATTAATCCTCTCTTCACCTTTCTTTGTCAACTTCCACCGAGAAAGTCGACACTTAGGACACTTGGTTGCATCAGCATGTACACCCCTGTACAGTACACAGTCATTCGGACATGAATGGAACTTTATATACTCTAGACCTAAATTGGAGAGGGTTTTTTTTGCTTCATATGCATTACTAGGTAACACATTATCTTTGGGAAGTAGAGACCCAACAGAAGAAAGGAGGTCAGTGAAGGCACTATCGGTAATACCAAACCTAGATTTCCAGTTATGCAACTTCAACATCGACTCTAACTTAGTACAGTCACTGCCCTCATATAGAGGTTGCTCAGCATCGGCTACGAACCTCCTAAACTGATATGAATCATTATCATATTGACTCGAGTTATATGCCGCTTCATAAACATCAACAGTTTCCGAAGCAGCGACATGCTCCTGATCTTGCTCTGACGCTTCATCAGAGGCTTGCTCAGGAGGTGGGTCTGGAGCTTGCTCTTCAGGTGGACAACTAGCACTTGAAGATTTAGGACCCGTAGAAGCAGTCTCCCCGTGCCAAACCCAATGCACATAACCTAGACAAAAGCCATTGTCATAGATATGGCCCCTGATTATTTTTATAGAGAATTTTTTAAAATTGGCGCATCGTCCACAAGGGCAAGGAATTTTGTTACGATCTTCAGAATTTTCTTCAGCATATATCAAGAAGTTTTCCACCCCCATTTCAAATGCTAAAGAATCCCTATCTTGCAAAATCCATGTCTTATCCATCAAATTTCCCTACCTGATAGCCACTATAAATATTAAAAATCCAACACATACCTATTTATAATTATTTAATAAAAGGCATATCAAATTTGTGTTGGTTACTGTAGGGATTAATTATATAAACTTAGAAAGGAGTAAATACCTTGATATCCTAATAATTTATAGTACTAATTCATTACTCTAAGATCCTATACATATACCCAATTAATTACAAAACTAGACTAAATTTATAAACTAGACTAAATTAAACCAAGATAATTAAAACAAATTAAACCAAGATATTTGAAAATATCACATAATTAAAAACCAATAATTCCAACATTCACAGCCCAGACAATTGTTAAATTTCCTTCACATAAATAAAACTCAGTGAGAAATTGAGTATTGAAACAAATTCAGCCCATAAATAAATAAATTAAAATTATATGTTACTTGTATCTGTGAGAAGGATAATTATACAAAACAATTACTATAATACAACACAAGTAACAGATAGTTCATATCAGGAATGCAGAGACTTGTTCATATCAGAGAAATGACTATCATACAAAACAAGAAATGCAGAGACTTGTTCATATCTGAGACCTGTTCAAATGCAGCCCCAAAACCCCCCCAAAACACACTAATATGTATGAACAACCCCCAGAAAACACATAATTAAAAACAGAACAGAAACATTTACATTTACATCAATGTACCTAAAACATTGATTTACATCAGTGTACCTAAAATATTTAACATGACATAAAATTCCCAAAAACAGGAAATAAAACCCCCAAAAAGAAACAAACATAAAACCCCCAAAAACATAAAACATTTACATGCACAAAGAGGAAAAACAGTAAAGAAGAAAAGAAGATAAACATAAAACAATTACATGCACAAAGAAGATATTAAACATAAAAGTGAGGGAGATAAACAGTAAAGAAGTAAAGAAGAATATACCTCCGGATGCTTTCAATGTTCCGAAACCCCAATGTTCTAAACCCTCAGTGCTCCAACCTCCAAATGCTGTCTACCTCCAGATACTAGCTCCAACCTCCAGATACTAGCTCAATTTCAAGTTTAATTTGCTCTAATTTGAAGCTCCAAATCTTGAATTAGAATTGGGGCTAAAATTAGGGTTTCAGAGAAAAGAGAGAAGAGACGGTTAACAGAGACTAAGGTAAGAAGAGAGAAGAAAGGTAAGAAGACTAAGAGAGAAGGAGGGGAGAGATGAGAGAGACGAGAGAGGCGAGGGTCGGGGAGAGATGAGAGGCTCGCGGGAGGTTTTTTGGAAAGGGGGGAAAATATGTTAAAGTGAATTTTTTGTTAAAATTAAAGGGGGAAAGTGTACTGAAAAGCGGGGGGGGGGGGGGAGTTAAGTAATTTTTATTTTTTTTAAAAGGCCATAGACAACGGTTAACAAAATGAACCGATGTCAAAGTTAAAAACAAATTTGTGGCCTTTTTAATTTCTGAAGATAGACAACGACTACTAAGTGAAACCGATGTCAATATGTGTATTCAACATCGCTTTTTACAAAACCGATGTTAAACTGCATTTTAACATCGGGTGCATTACATGCCGATGTCTAAGGACCGATGTCGTATCTACTATTTCTAGTAGTGGGAAGACCATATAGGGCTAATCATACTCATTTCACCAAAAGTGAGTGCATAAGCATCTATGACTGGGGTCACAGTTTGACTCACAGATTGCTCCGTGGTTATGACAGTGTGTTGTCCTCCACTTATAGTGGGAACCTCCAATTGAATTGGAGGGGATTTAACTGGGTTACTGTCATGTGCACCAGTCTCAAACCCTTGTATGTCTTGCAACATACTGGCACTTGAATGTGCTATGCTTGCCTTTCTCATGACATTGTCATAGGCAATTGTTCTTCTAGCTTTGACTGCTAAGGTAGCTTCTGCTAGAGTTATGAGGGGAGTTGTTCCTTCTTGAGGAACCTCCAATTGAATTGGAGAGGATTTAGACAACTTCCCCCAGGAGTACTACCCTCAAACCTATCATTCTGTTAAGACAGTTTTGCACATGAAGGTGCATTAGTGATATTCATGAAAAACTGACAAGTTTCCATGTTTGTGATACCAGTTCCTTTTTCTCAAACAACAAATCAACTGAAAAATAGTCTGGGGATTTTGTCCTTTTATAAAACAGGTTCCTTTTGAGAGTTACCTGAGTGGGATTGTGTTTGAGTTTGTGTTTGTGTTGATGTGCCTGGGTAAACTGCAGTTTGGTTTTGAGATGTTTTAGCTGCAGTTTTAGTACTAATACCTATGAATTGATTATTTGAATTCCCTGTTGATATCTTGTATTAGACCTGTAATGCATTGAACAAATGTATCTTTTTGGAGTTTCATTAGACAAATACATTGTAAGATATTTTAGTGGCAAACATTATTGCAGAGAAGGCAAAATTCAATATAGATATAAGCACATAAGAATCATTACACAAACAAAAGAATACTTAGAGAAGAATTTGGATCTTCATTAATAATAGAAACAGGGTACATTAGGACATAGATTTAACTAGTAAATCCTAATCCTAACTACTCTAGTTTGGGCTCCTTCTTCTCTTCCTCCAATCTCCTTGCCCTGCGCTCGTACGCTTTGGACATGGAGTTTGTAAGAGAAATGATTCTCTCCTACAGCTCCAGAGTAGCAAGTCGTTGATGCTCAGCCACCCTTGCTCATCTCTCCTGCTCGAGAGAGACTTCCATCTCGAAGAAAAGAATATCAAGTTGATCATCCCATGAGAGTTCATCAAAGATCTCTCGTGGAAGATCAAAAGGGCTGCATACGATCCCCTTGATGCGGATTTGAAGTCCAAAAGGGTCATAATAGACCTTATCGTCAGTCAAGTTTCGAGCTGGAAGATAAACACCGTGGTTAGGTGTGTGAAAAACGGGGGCAGCCATTGGAGCAAAAAGAACAATAGGTGAGTTTTGAGGCTAAAATAGTTTATCAGAAAGAGAGTGGTGATGAATGATAAAGAGGGAGACGTTTTTAATTTATAGAGGGAGTAAAGATAGAAACCAATAGACTCTTGAGTTGCCCGGATAATACGAATAATAAACACATACGCATATTTGACAGTGAGAAATGACTAGTTACTATTCCCCATGCAAGTACTCAAGAATATTAGTTACTTTAGAGAGTGACTATTCCCCATGCAAATAAGCACGTACTCCCTACACAAAAAGTAACTCCTTCTATCAGCATTCAGTCAAATGAATTAACCATTATCAGCATACTCAAAATAACACAAATAATGTACCAGTAGTACCAGTCTACTAACATTGGACTAAACTATTTCCACATAAACAAGAGATCATATAATCATGTAAATGTGTCAATAAGTCAGAGAAATTAGAGACACAATATGTCAAAAGTATTTTTCTAAACAGAATTTATGAATTAAATTTGTTCAGTTTTTCATACTTTTTGCTTCTTTTGATATGTTATTTATTAAGTTCATATACTGAGGATATGAAGTAATAAATATTCAGTTTACTTAGAATTTTGAAAGATTCCAAGTTCAAATTAATCGAGAAGTCTGGGTATTTATAGTGAAAGTAGATGACTTGTCGAGAACTCAAAAATAAACATTTGGAGTTGTCTATCGAGAAGTCATTTAAAGAAGTGAAGTACATGTTGAGAAGTCATTTTAAATTACTCTTATAGAGAACTAAAACTTGACTTATCGAAATGTCAAATAAATACATATTTTGTCCAAAAAGTGACTAAACTAATTCTAACTATTATTTGAATAAATTCAAAATAAAGTTAGAATAAATTTTCCAAAAGTATTTTACCAAAATAATTTATCAATTTAAATCATCTCAGTACTGAGTTATTGATAAGTTGAAGTTTATACTTATAGAGAACTCTGTGAATGAATACTACTAGAGAACTCTATAAGGACTTATCGATAAGTCATTTTGCACCTATCGAGAAGTCATTCGAGAAGTCAGTAAGTTGACTAACCGAAGACTCACTTCGAGAAGTCTTAAAATGACTTGTGGAGAAGTCACTTTATACTTATCAAGAACTCAGTTCTCTAGACACTTTTGGTTATTGTAATTCTGCCTTGTATTAAGTTTACATATAAATGATGTAAATTAACAACTAAGCAGTTTACTCAGAATTTGAAAAATTCCAAGTTAATTGAATTTGAAAAACAAATATGCAGAGATTTCTGAAATATTTATAATTCATATTTCAGTTAATTTCCAATTTAATCAAATTAACTTTAATTTACTGGAGATTAATCTGCTGCAAAACATTAGCTGAGTTCTTGCTTTAGGATGAAGAATTAAGCATTCCAATTTCACTTACAAGTCTAGTTAAAGTTGCTTCATCCAAAGGTTTAGTAAAAATGTCAGCTTGTTGTTTTTCTATTGGTACAAAAATGAGCTCAATGGTACCATTAGTAGCATGTTCTCTAATAAAATGGTACCTCACATCAATGTGATTTGTCCTAGAATGATTAACTGGATTAGCTACTATAGATATAGCATTAGTATTGTCACACATGATAGGAATTTTGTGTAACACTAGGCCATAATCCATTAGCTAATTTCTAATCCAAAGCATTTGAGCACAACAACTCTCTGCAGCTATGTATTCAGCTTCAGCTGTAGAAGTTGATATAGATTGTTGTTTCTTGTTGTACCGGGATACAAGTCTTTGTCCAAGAAATTGACAGCTTCCACTAGTACTCTTTCTGTCAACC
The DNA here is from genome assembly GCF_009905375.1 of Apium graveolens. NCBI lineage: Eukaryota > Viridiplantae > Streptophyta > Magnoliopsida > Apiales > Apiaceae > Apium > Apium graveolens. Next base: position 260,504,199 of record NC_133648.1, read on the forward strand.
CTGCATCCAACAAAATCTGCATCTGTGTATCCAACAGCTTCAAAACCAGTTCCCTTAAGATACCATAATCCCAAGTTTGAAGTTCCCTTCAAATATCTGAAAATCCTCTTTACAACCATCAAATGTGATTCTTTTGGATTGGCCTAAAATCTTGCACATAGATTTGTTGCAAACATGATGTCTGGTCTACTTGCTGTTAAGTAAGGCAATGATCCAATTATCCCTTTGTAGCTTGAATTATCTACACTCTTGCCCTTTTTATCTTCATCCAACTTAGTTACAGTAGACATAGGTGTAGATGCATGTGAACAATCAACCATTCCAAACTTCTTCAAAAGATCCTTGGCATATTTAGTTTGGCTGATGAAGATACCATCACTTCTTTGGCTGACTTGAAGTCCAAGGAAGTAACTCAGTTCCCCCATCATACTCATTTCATATTCACTCTGCATAAGCTTGGAGAATATTTGGCACAACTTCTCATTAGTAGATCCAAAGATGATATCATCCACATAGATCTGAACTAGTATCATATATTCACCATGTTTCTTGTAGAAGAGAGTTTTGTCTATGGTTCATCTAGTAAAACCATGCTTTAATAAGAAATCTGACAGTGTGTCATACCAAGCTCTAGGTGCCTGTTTTAGTCCATATAGAGCCTTGAGTAACTTATACACAAAATTTGGAAATTTTGGATCTTCAAAGCCAGAAGGTTGTTGCACATAAACTTCTTCTTCTAACTCACCATTCAGAAAGGCACTTTTGACATCCATTTGATACACTTTAAAATTTGAATATGCAGCCAATGCTAGAAAGATTCTTATAGCTTCAAGTCTTGTCACAGGAGCAAAAGTTTCATCATAATCAATCCCTTCTTCTTGTGAGTAGCCTTTTGCAACCAACCTTGCTTTGTTTCTGGTAACTATACCATTTTCATCTATTTTGTTCCTGAACACCCATTTTGTTCCAATAATGCTTCTATTCTTTGGTGCAGGAACTGACTTCCAGACTTTGCTTCTTTCAAACTGATTTAGCTCTTCCTGCATGGCAGATATCCAATTAGGATCCAGTAGAGCTTCATCAATTTTCTTAGGCTCCATTTGAGACATAAATATGCATACAAGCACTCATTAGCTGTTGCACTTTTAGTCCTCACACCAGCAGTAGGATCACCAATAACTGCTTCTCTAGAGTGACTTCTATCCCATTTTCTTGTGTGAGTTTGTTGACTTATCCCTTCATCATTTTCTTCATTATTGGTTTGACTGGTAGTTCCTTCTTCTCTTTCTTCCCCTGAGTTTGTGCCATCAAATTCAGGTGTTTGAGATGAGCTTCCATTCTCATGATTTTCCTGTTTGGTAGATTCTTCATTCCTCATTTGTTGTGCAATACCTTCATCTTCTTCATCAGAATCACTATCAATGTTGAGGTTTTCAAATGCAAGGGCTTCAGCTTCATTGTCATCAAGGCATTGCAAGCCTGGACACTTGTCATCATCAAAGGTCACATCTGTTCTTTCCATGTTCTTTTGATCAATCACATAGACTTTGTAGGCTGTTCTTTCCAATGAATATCCCAAAAAAATTGCTTCAAAGACCTTTGAGTCAAATTTTCCCACATATTCAGAATTGTCTTTCAAAATGTAACACTTGCTTCCAAACACATGAAGATGTTTTATAGTAGACTTTCTCTTGGACATGATTGAGAAGGGTAACTTGCCATGTGCCTTGTTAATGAGATATATGTTCAGTGTATAACATGCAGTGCTGACAGCCTCTTCCCAGAAACTTGTTGGCAACTTGGCATCTTGCAACATTGTTCTAGCATCTTTAACCAATGTTTTGTTCTTTCTCTCAACTACTCCATTTTGTTGAGGTGTCCTGGCAGCTGAGAACTCTTGAATAATGCCTTTGCCTTTGCAGAATCCACTTAATGTAGCATTTCTGAATTCTGTTCCATTGTCACTTCTCAGTCTTTTGACACAATTGTAATCCTCAACCTATTTTTCTATCTTCTTAATGTGCTCAATTATGATATGTGGAGTTTTATCTTTAGAGTTCATGAACTCTACCCAAGTGTATCTTGAGAAATCATCACCATCACAAGTGCATATCTGTTCCTTGAAATAGATAAGACATTTACTGGGCCAAACAAGTCCATGTGAATTAGTTAAAAGGGTGCACTAATAGAATTCACAGTTTTTGACTTGTGACTAGATCTTTTCATCTTTCCTTTCTGACAAGCTTCACAGAATTCAACTTGAGCAAACTCCAGCTTGGGCATGTCTCTCACTAACTCCTTTTTGAGTAAGTTGTTAATTGCCTTGAAATTCAAGTGAGACAGCTTCTTATGCCATAGCTTGCTTTGTTCTTCTGATGCCTTGGTGTAGAAGCATCAAATACCATCCTTATTTGTTGAGTCCAAGTCAGCAACAAACAAGCTTCCTTTCCTTGCTCCTTTCAGAGCAATTTCACCAGTTTTCTTGCTAATAAAGGTGCATCCTTCTTTGTTGAATAAAACTTCAAAGCCTTTGTCTGCAAACTGGCTAACACTGAGAAGATTCACCTCAAGACCAGCTACTAGTGCTACATCATCAATGGCAACATTTTCAGAAATAATCTTGCCATATGCCATTGTGAATCATTTGCTGTTGTCTCCAAAGTTCACCAATGGGCCAGCTTTCTCCTCAAACTGTGATAGCAGGGCCCTATCACCTGTCATATGTCTGGAACATCCACTGTCAATGATCCATATGACTTTCTTCACTTTTCCCTACACACAATGAGATTCAGTTATGTTTAGTAACCCAAGCAGTGTTGGGTACTTTCTTCTTGTTAACTGATTTAGCAGAAGTAGAGTGATTTGTTTCAGATAAAATAGAGTTCAATGATTTTTGTGCATTTTCCCTCAATTTTTGTTTCTTTAAGGTCTACTCTCAGTTTGTGGCAACTCTTCATCACTTTTAAGTTACAAGGGATGCAATCAAACTTATCATATAATGAGTAGGGATCATCTAAATCTGCTTCATTGTATTTGTAAATTCCTTCAGTTGGCTTACTAACGCTCTTTTTAAAAAGATGAGTTAGATGATTTATAGAACTGCATATTCCACACTTCTTGCCAAGAATATCTGCAACATAGTTCAGATTATTGCTTTTGTTTTTCCACAATCTTCCACTTCTATTTTTCTTCTTCTTTCTTGCATCTTCAATATTGGTTTCTTTGACAAGAGTTTTGGTACTTTGGTTGTCCATAAGATTTTCTTCAGCCTTGGAAGATTGAACTGAATCTGCACTCTTCTTTTCATTATCCTCATCTGCAATTTCTTGCTTGATAATCAATTCTTCTTCACTGAAGTTTACCTCACAAGTCTTAAATACTGGTGACCCAACATTTTTCAGCATTGCTGGAACATTTTCAATCTTTGTTGCTTTTCCTCTGTCACCGGTGTTTTTCTTCTTGTTGTTTAAGGTATTATAATCAAGACCAATGACAATGTTTGCACATGGTTTATTTTTCTCATGGTACTGACCAACCAATTCAGATGCATTCTTGAAGGACTTCAACTTTACTTCACTTTTTTTCAGTTTTTCTCTTAGCACAGCTTCAATCTCATTTGCACACTTGAGCTTGTCTTTCAGATGGCCATTTTCTTATTTCAAGGCTTCAAGCTCCAGTTCACTTTCAAGCTTCTCATTTAACTTTGTTAATCTGCTAATTTCTTCATTAGCAGCAACCATGCTTGTATGAATGTGAAATATTTTTGTGCTCATCTTTTCAACAGTTTCCTTATATTGATTCACATTTAAATCAGTGGAGGTAGGAGTTGGTACCTGTGATTTAGATGAGGATGATTTTCCTTGCTTCAAGGCCATGAGTGCATAGTTTACAAGTTCTTTATCTTCATCATTTTCAGAATCATCCCAACTTTTACCTTCTGCAATATAAGTTTTGCTTTGCTGTTTCTTCATAAGAGCTTCATTCTTTGCTTCAATTTCAATATAAGCCTTATCTTTCTTTGCCTTCTTGGTTTTCCTGCATTCTGTAGCAAAGTGGCCTAGTTCATCACAATTGAAGCACCTTATATTAGATCTGTCAACAGATCCAGTTTTGTAACCACTCTTGCTATCAGAATTGTACTTCCCTTTCTCTTTCCAGCTGTTGTCTTTGTTTAAAGACTGTCCTTTACTTTTGAAGTATCTTGGCTTCCTTACTCTAATGACTGATCTAGCTCATCCAGTTCTTCAAGAGTGTAGAACTCATCCTTTTCCAATTCTAGTATGACTTGCTCCTGTGTATCAATTGTTCTCTGCTCACTTTTTGAGGCAACTAAGATATGAGATCTTTGTTAATCATTGTGTAACACCCCCAGATCCGGGGTCGGGGATCCGGGTCGTCACGGTTTTTCTTTCCACAATATCACTTAACTGAAGTAATAATAAATAACCTCATGATGTGACCCCACACTAACACACACCACAACCCGTTATAGTCTCAGAGATGAAATTGAAATAAGTACAAGTCTTTGAATCCATAATTTAAAAGTTATTACAATCCAAAATGATTACTTGATAAGTTTACAATTAACTGCCATTATCTGCCACAAGTTATAATTATACATAATTGATTCCCAAAAGTAGAAGGTCTGATCTACAGATAGATCTACCTCTGCAGCTATAGCAGCTATGATCTCAACGGGAAGGCGCGAGGCGCTTCCCACGCTCTTGCGCTGGGTCTGCTTGAGTCTGGCAATCTTTCCTAACTGTTGTTGTGTGATGAAGAAATAAAGCAAGAGTGAGCATTATAGCTCGCAAGATAATATATAGTGTAAACGATAATGCAAGTATCTAAATGGATAACTTACTAAAATCCTTTATCAAGTGTAAGATAATTACTTACTGGATATAAGCAAAAATAAGGGATGAAGTTACCAAATACTTCACTATACTTATATCATTTATTAAGCTACTTGAACTACCACTGTTCAAAGTATAATGAGCTTTCAACAGTTCATCATATAAATGAGACTACAAAACAAGATTTGAATAGATTAAATCTTTGAAATATTATTGAAAGAAATGAAGTTATGAGATACTTCATTAAGTCCCGATATATATCCACATATATATCTCTTTATACATTTCCTGAAAACCTCTGTCATGTAAAGTATGAACAGAGTTTGTAACATCCAATGAATTTTTGGAAAGGAAAAGAATTGTGGCATAAACCCGATATCTTGCTGATCAGGCAAAGATACCAATAAGTAACCTTTTCTACTAGTAGATGGACGAATTCCCCACTGGTCATCACCCTGGTCGCAATAGGACCTTATGCTGGACTGCCACTCAGCCACTTACGCATTTGATGGACTCCCACTGAGCCACTTACACTTTCATGGACGCCCACTGAGCCCATGTTGCTTATGCCGACTCGATAGATGGACTTACTTCCTGAACGTTGGGTAAGTAATCAATTCATTTACCAAAACAGCAACCTTGTTGCGAATATAAAATACACCACAGAGTCGGATCCCTCCGGTTTTGAGCGAGTATTTAAATCCCCTTTAAAAGGAAGATCTTAAATATAAAAATGAGTTTTGGGATCCGCTCTAACTTTTAAAAATCATTTTGAAGACTCGAAAACACTTTAAAGAGTGTTTGGAGTAATGCTGATTTAGTAAAGTAAATCAGTCCCGATATATAAGAAAATATCTGAATATTATCATTTAAGTAATATTCCCATAAGGATAATCCTTATAAAAATAATTGAAGTAAAAGTTTTAGAACTCATACTTGAAATGAATACTAAATAACCAAAGATATACTTATGCGAAAGTACGATCTTCATTTGAATAATCGAAAATATGTTTGATTATCGAAACATTATTCTTTAATAAAATAAAGAATATTATTTAGTAAATAATCGGAGTCATAGGTATTCAAATGAATATTCAAATAATATTCATTAAATAATATAAACTGAGTCATAAGTCCTCGAATGAATATTCAAGTAATATTCATTAAATAATATAAACTGAGTCATAAGTCCTCGAATGAATATTCAAGTAATATTCATTAAATAAAATAAAGTTATCGAATAAACCTTATTCGATTAATAGTTTTGAAAACTATATCAATATATATATAAATATATATATATATATAATATACTCGGGAACATCGACTCCCGGTTTTAGAAAAGGTTCACCTTTGGGTCCCCTTCACTCAGGGTATACGCAACTACTGCTTATCTCTAGCATAGGTATTATGCAACTAATAAGCATTTGAATCAACATATATATATATATATCAAGATTACGAAATAGACATGCATATATACCATATCACATGCTCCAATATATCGCAAGATTTGCTAATAACAATCATGCACTTATCACAAGATAATGCATATACATATATTTACATCACAACAACAGTATAACGGGTAGAAAACTTGCCTGAGCAACTGGGGGTGACAAATGGCTTGGGACGAGTCTGGTAACCTATAAACAACATATAAGTTGGAATTAAACCCAAGTCGCTTATGAATCTATACTTTAACCAATTAGACTCTAATACTCGCTTTGCGCTCAACGATTCCCTTAAGTCGCTCGAGTACCCTCGGCTCCACCATTTTTAATAAATTAACCATTAAGGGTTTTAAGGCAATTCTTTCGCGAGTGCCTTACCAACTGCCTAATACACTTTAAATAAATGATTCATACTCCAATTAGTCCTTTAAGGTCTTTAACCTATATTTCAAAGTAAGGCGAGGGGTAATGGTTCGTTCGCGAAATGCCGTTACTTAAAACGATCGTTTCTCCTAAACCGTACATCGGATTCAAACGAACCTCATATCAAAACGAAGCTCGTAACATGAACTATCTAATAAAGGAAATTGTCAAAATCTAACAGGGAGTTCTCGGGTCCTAATGTTAAGAGCAAAAACAGTCTAAAGCAAATCGGACATTACGACGACTATGTTTACGCGATTACCAATTTTATTCTACTCCAAACCAATCCACAATCAACTCAAAATCAGCATCCCAACCAAAATCCATCCATACTTCACCATAACAGCCCCAACAACTCAAAATTATCAATTTATACTATTCTCAAACATGAATTTAAACTATACTTAAGATCATTAATCAATACTCCAAGAATTACAACTCCAAAACATCACAAAGCCAACTAACCTCTACATACACAACAATCAAGCCTCTCATGAACTATAACAAAAAAACTAAACCTAATACTCAAGTAAAGTTAGGGTTTGGAGGGGTTATACCTTCTTTGGAGAGTGGAGAATCAAGTAATTAGCTTGGAATCACCCTTAAAAGTCCTTATCCAAGCTTAATCTAAACAAAAACTCAAGAACAAAAATTTAAGTTCTTGAAAAACACTATTCACCCTCTTCTTCCATGATTTTTAGGAAGAGATTGTGAATGAATTAGAAGCTCAAACTTATAGGATAGCTATATCTATGCATAAGGAGTATTAGATAATTACCTCACTAATTAACAAGGCTTGGATCTTAGATTTTGGTTTTTTTCTTCTTGAAAACCAAGAGAGGCCGAGAGCTTTAATGAAGAAAAGAGAAGTCAACTTTGTGTTTTGGTGAAATGAATTGTTTTTGGCTTGGTTGGTTGCTTTTGATTTGTTTTAATTACTTTTTACCATGGTAACTTTTGTGTGGTTCTTAATCAACCAACAACACACTTTGCTTTGGTCATGCTTATGTCACCTTGTTATGTCATCCTCCCACACTTGTCCTCTTCTTACTGGTTTGATGACATCATCCCCACTAACCTCTTTGATTAGCTTCTAATTACTTGGCTAATGACCGCTGATCTGTTATACGGTTCGCTTAACTTTCATTTTCGTTTATCGTTTGAGGGATCATACCCGGGATCTTATTACTTGGGTTTCCTTAACCTTTCTCAATACATTATATTCCTTTTATGATCCTCTCTTATAATCCTTGAATTTAAATCCTTTTTATCCTGTTATCTTATACTCAATTCTTTCGGTATCTGGTGGATTTTCGGGAAAAATCAAAGTATTCGAATTTGGATTCTGACGATCTTTACATACACTTATTTATCATATAGAGTACTAATACGATCTCAGAATAACAATAAAAGAACTCCTACATAGTGTGGCATAAAAAGTTTTTTTATTCAGCAACATCAGCAAAACACTATTCATAAGGGTTACAAAAAAGTTCAAAATTTTGGGGTTATTACAGTCTCCCCTCCTTAAAAGGATTCCATCCCGGAATCAAATAGAAAACAAATGGGGGTACTTTTCTAGCATTACGCTCTCTAGTTCCCAAGTTGATTCTTCCACATTATGATTCTGCCATAGCACTCTGACTAGCTTGATCACTTTGTTCCGAAGCACCTGCTCTTTCTTATCCATAATCTTTACTGGTTTCTCCACGTAAGTCAGATCTGGTTGCATATCCACATGCTCGTACTCCACTATGTGTCTGGCATCCCGATGATACTTCCTTAGCATTGACACATGGAACACATTATGAACTTGTTGTAGGTTCGGGGGTAAGGCTAGCTCGTAAGCCAACTTCCCAATCCGTCTTAGTATCTCAAAAGGTCCAATGTATCTTGGGCTTAGTTTTTCTTTCTTTCCGAACCTCATTAACCCCTTCCAAGGGGATACTTTTAGTAGTACTAAGTCCCCTACTTCATACTCCTTGTCCTTTCGGGCTAGGTCTGCATATTTCTTCTGTCTGTCTTGGGCTGCTACCAGCCGTCCTCTGATGAGATCCACTATGTCTTTGGTCTTTTGGACCACTTCGGGTCCGAGCATCTTCCACTCTCCTACTTCATCCCAGTATAAGGGAGATCGACACCTTCTTCCGTACAGGGCCTCATAAGGCGGCATTCCGATGCTAGCATGAAAGCTATTGTTATAAGAAAACTCGATCAACGGCAAGTGATCATCCCAACTTCCTTTAAAGTCTATTGCACAGACTCTCAACATATCCTCTAGTGTCTGGATGGTCCTTTCACTCTGCCCATCCGTTTGGGGATGGTAAGCAGTACTCATATTTAACTTGCTCCCCGCACATTTTTGAAAGCTCCTCCAAAATCTGGAGTTGAACCTGGGGTCTCGGTCTGAGACAATGGACGCTGGGACTCCATGTCGCGTCACTATTTCCTTAAGGTAAATGTCCACCAGTCTATCGACTGTGTATCTCTCATTGATAGGAATGAAATGAGTTGACTTTGTCAGTCGGTCTATAATCACCCATATGGCATCATGGTTGGCTTTCGTCCTTGGTAAACCGACAACAAAATCCATGGCTATCTGTTCCCATTTCCATTCGGGAATCTCCAGCGGTCGTAAAATTCCACTGGGTCTCTGGTGCTCTTCCTTTACTCTTTGGCAAGTCAAATATTTGCTTACCCATTCTGCTACGTCCCTCTTCATGTTGGGCCACCAGTAATACTCCTTCAAATCTCTATACATCTAGGTGCTTCCCGAGTGAATGGAATATCTTGAACTATGGCTTTCATCCAAAATCTCGTCTTTAAGCTCTTGAACGTTCGGAACCCAAATCCGGTAGGAGTACCTCATTATCCCTTTATTATCTCTCTCAGTATGGATCTCTTCTCCAGTCATTGATTCTCTGCCTTCATTCATTACTTTCTCTTGGCACAATCTAATCTTTTCCAATAACTCTGGCTACATCGAGATCTCAAACAGCTTTTCAGTTCCGGTTCCGGTTACCTTTACTTTTATTTCCATTTTCTCGAAATCCTTTATCAATTCTTCCGAAGTCGTTATCATTCTGAGTCTTTCCTTTCTACTAAGGGCATCAGCCACCACATTGGCTTTCCCCGGATGATAGAGAATCTCACAATCATAGTCCTTGATTACCTCTAACCATCTCCTCTGGCGCATGTTGAGCTCTTTCTGCGTAAATATGTACTTGAGGCTCTTATGGTCTGTGAAAATCTCGCACTTCTCTCCATACAAGTAGTGCCTCCAAATTTTTAAGGCGAAAACTATTGTCGCGAGCTCAAGGTCATGAGTAGGATATCTAATCTTGTATTCCTTCAGTTGTCTCGACACATACACAATCACCTTACCATGCTGCATAAGCACACACCCTAATCCTTTGTGCGACGCGTCACTATATATCACAAAATCTCCTTTTCCGTCTGGCAATGCCAACACCGGGGCCGTTACCAACCTTTTCTTTAATTCCTGAAAACTGTTCTCGCATTAATCCGTCCATTCAAACTTCTCTGTCTTACGAGTAAGTCGTGTCAAAGGGGCTGCGATCTTCACAAAGTCCTGTACAAATCTACGATAGTAGCCGGGCAATCCTATGAAACTCCTTACCTCTGTGGGTGTGGTTGGCCTTTCCCAATTTGAGACCGCCTCTATCTTGGAGGGGTCGACCAATACTCCTTCTTTATTGATCACATGTCCTAAAAACTGTACTTCATTCCGCCTTCACACTTCAAGAATTAGGGCATATAACTGTTCCTCTCTGAGTATTCCTAGAGCTATCCTCAAATGCTCTGCATGTTCTGCCTCAGTCCTTGAGTAGATTAAAATATCATCGATAAAAACTATCACACACTTGTCCAAGTACTTCTTAAATACTCTGTTCAATAAATCCATGAAAGCCGCTGGGGCGTTGGTTAATCCAAAGGACATTACCAAGAACTCATAGTGCCCATACCTGGTACGGAACGCTGTCATGGGAATATCTTCGGGTTTAATCTTTAGTTGGTGATATCCAGTTCTCAGGTCAATCTTGGAAAAATAAACAACATCCTTTAGCTGGTCGAACAGATCGTCTATTCTAGGTAACGGGTACCTGTTCTTTATGGTTAGCTTGTTCAACTCTCGATAGTCGATGCACAGCCTCATACTCCCATCTTTCTTCTTAAAAAATAACACTGGTGCTCCCTACGGAGACATACCGGGTCTTATCATACCCTTATCCAAGAGTTCCTACAATTGGGTAGCTAATTTCTTCATTTCTAATGGGGCTAACCGGTAAGGTGCTTTTGAAATTGGCGCCGTCCCTGGGGCCAACTCAATAGCAAATTCAATCACTCTATCGGGTGGTAATCCCGGAAGGTCTTGTGGGAATACATCTTCAAATTTGTTGACTACCGGAATATCTTGTAAGTTGGGCACCTCCTTCTGCGTGTCCACCACATAGGCTAGGTAAGGCTCATTTCCTTTTCGTAGCATCCTTTTGGCCTGGGCCATAGTCAAAAATTTCTGTGTCTGCCTCTTTCCTCTAAATATGACTTCTTTCTTTTCTGGGATATTCAACTTAACTTTCTTCCCCTTACAGTCTATCTAAGCATCATTGCTAGATAGCCAGTCCATTCCCAAAATTACATCAAACTCCCCTAATTTAAAAGGAATCAGATCAACACTAAAAGATTGTTCCCCTATGCCTAACTCACAGGCGGGGTGAATCTGGTTAATTGGAATAACTTCATGATTGACTATTTCTACTTGTAAGGGTTCTATTAAGGGTTCAGCCTTAAATCTTAATTTACGCGCAAAGTCCTTTGATATAAAAGATTTAGTTGCTCCCGAATCAAATAAAACGTTTGCACTGACTGAATTTAGAGAAAGGGTACCTGCTATCACATCTGAGTCTTTCATAGCATCCTGGACTGTCATGTTGAAAGTCCTCGCAGTAGGTGGCTTATTGGAGGGAGCCCTGCTGGCTCCTGAAGCTGCTAGTTTGTTCATTGGGCATTCTCCCTTCCAATGACCCGGGCGTCCACACTGATGACAAGTGGTGGTTGGAATGACAGCAGGGGTTGATGAAGGGCACTTAGTTGAATAGTGACCCTCTCGACCGCACTTAAAGCAGGTTACTGGCTTTCCTTTACACTCCCTAGTATGCATCCTTCCACAAGTGTTACAGGCTGGCAATGGGGGTCGAGACTGGTTGGAATAGGACATTCTTGACTTCTGGCCGCTCTGGCTCACATTCACACTTATTTGCCGCTTAAACCCAGTGTTCTTTCCCGGTAGGGACACTGCTCCTCGATTAAATCTAGTTAGGAAGCTCCTTCCTGCGGAACCTCCACCCATGCTCATACTTTTCCTCTTTATTCCCTTCTTCTCTCTTTCCTTCTACATCTGTTCACTTCCGGCTTCTACAATTGTTGCCTTTTACACCAGAGTGGCATAATCAGTAAGCTCAAGGATTGCCACCCTATTCTGAATCCACGGTTTCAGTCCCTGCTGAAACCTCCTACCTTTCTTTTCCTCGGTGCTCACAAACTCCGGCACGAACCTTGATAACTCAGTAAATTTTGCTTCGTACTCTGCTACGGATAAGTTATTCTGCTTTAGCTCCAAGAACTTGAGCTCCGTCTGGTTCTCCATAAACCTCGGGAAATACTTTCCCAAAAACAACTGACTGAACCTCTCCCAGGTTATGATACCATCTGTCTCCATATTTTTCTTGGCCTCCCACCAGTAGTTGGCCTCTCCTTTCAGAAGGTAGGTAGCAAATACTGTCTTCTGTGCCTCATCGGTACTCAGAATCTCAAAGGATTTCTCCATTTCCTTTAACCATGCCCTTGCCTCAACTGGGTCGGCTGATCCGTGGAACTCAGGGGGCTTAAGGGACTTGAAAGCCCTAAAAGAGTTTGCCACGGCATTGTTATTTCCTTGAGGGGGTGGGTTGGGTTGACATTCCAAGTTCTGCCTTAGTAGTTGCATGAACTGGCCCATGGGATCCATGCCTGGGTTTGGTACTGGTTGCTCAACCTCAGTTTCTCCTTCTTCAGCCTCTATCTCAAATCCCTCAACATCATATGTTTCCTCCTCCTCTTCATACAGGGAGTCATCCTATTTAATATAATCCTCATCTTCCTCTTCACTGTGTTCCTGTTTCCTATCATCCTGGTTATGGCTTCCCTGGTCCTCAGATCCAGGGTTCGCCCTAGTTCCAATCTTTCTTGGCGGCATGATACTGATAAATGTTTGGGAAATTCAATGTTAGGTCACAATCATACACAACATTGTGCCTTGCACAGTTCCATAATGGGGAGAATGTATCTCGCAATATTATTATATTATGACAGTTCTAATAAGAAGTGCAGTAATAATAATGATAAAAACAGTGATCTCGTCACTAAGGAACTGAACTAAAAAGAAACAAATATATACATAATGCGAGAAATACATTGTTTGATCTAGTCAAAAGTACAACAATGCTACAGCCATCTGCCCCAAAAGTGATACACAAGAGTCTATCTGTCTAGTCAGAAAAAAGGGATGCTATATACAAGTCAACTATCCCGAAAAATTGGCTCTTACTAAGGCCTCGACTAACTAGACAACTAGACTATCCCATCGTCAGTCCTGAATCACACACCGGAGCGGGTCAGCTCCCATACCCTTTCCATCGCAAGACGGAAGATATAGTCGGCCTGCCGCCTGGAGATCCTACCATGCCTGTCCCCCTGGAGCGATCTGAGTCTCGCTCGGGACGTGAGCTCTATCCCCGTCAGCTCTCACCTCAAGGATCGGGGTATAGTAGCCCTAGTCTCATAAGCTCGGGCATGCCTACCCGCCCTCTCCGCATCCAACTCCCTCCTGACCTCATCCAGCCGGGCCTCAGCAACAGCCACTCGGGTCCTCAGTATATCCTGAACATAGTCATGGGCTAACAAAGACTGCCTATGGGCAGGGTCGAGAGGTGGTGAATCCGGAGCCGCTGGGGGTGCCTCCTCGGTCTGCCTAGGCTCGGGAGTATGGGTCTCTGAGCTGTCATTATAGGGGATCCAAGATAGTGGTGGAGGGGTAGGAGCTCTGACCATCGGGAGTGAGGGTAAAGGGGTACCAGTATACTCCATTATAGCTCCGACATGCTCCTCAGCTACTGGGACCTCATCCGGGTCCTCCTCATCTGAAATAGCAACAACCTTTGTCTCTGACTCCTCTGAGGGGTCCTCCTCATCCTCCTCCATCTCAGGCTCCTCCTGATCCTAGGCAGCTAGCAATGCCTCATCATGCTCACGCTCGAACATCTCAGGGTCCTCTATCTCATGTGCCTACACATTAAACGAGCTAAGTTACTATCATGATACTTATAAGGGTTCCCGTAAGGGTTTTAACTTTTAGCGCTACTTTACGTAGTCCGACCATGAACTTGGCAAGATTTCTTATTATCTTTGTGAGTTTATTATTATATCGTCGCATCATCTCTGAGGTTTATAACGCTTAGCTCTAATACCATTTCTGTAACACCCCCAGATCCGGGGTCGGGGATCCGGGTCGTCACGGTCTTCTTTCCACAATATCACTTAACTGAATTAATAATAAATAACCTCATGCTGTGACCCCACACTAACACACACCACAACCCGTTATAGTCTCAGAGATGAAATTGAAATAAGTACAAGTCTTTGAATCCACAATTTAAAAGTTATTACAATCCAAAATGATTACTTGATAAGTTTACAATTAATTGCCATTATCTGCCACAAGTTATAATTATACATAATTGATTCCCAAAAGTAGAAGGTCTGATCTATAGATAGATATACCTCTGCAGCTATAGCAGCTATGATCTCAACGGGAAGGCGCGGGGCGCTTCCCACGCTCTTGCGCTGGGTCTGCTTGAGTCTGGCCATCTTTCCTAACTGTTGTTGTGTGATGAAGAAATAAAGCAAGAGTGAGCATTACAGCTCGTAAGATAATATATAGTGTAAACGATAATGCAAGTATCTAAATGGATAACTTACTAAAATCCTTTATCAAGTGTAAGATAATTACTTACTGGATATAAGAAAAAACAAGGGATAAAGTTACCAAATACTTCACTATACTTATATCATTTATAAAGCTACTCGAACTACCACTGTTCAAAGTATAATGAGCTTTCAACAGTTCATCACATAGATGAGACTACAAGACAAGATTTGAATAGATTAAATCTTTGAAATATTATTGAATGAAATGAAGTTATGAGATACTTCATTAAGTCCCGATATATATATCCACATATATATCTCTTTATACATTTCCTGAAAACCTCTGCCATGTAAAGTATGAACAGAGTTTGTAACATCCAATGAATTTTTGGAAATGAAAAGAATTGTGGCATAAACCCGATATCTTGCTGATCAGGCAAAGATACCAATAAGTAACCTTTTCTACTAGTAGATGGACGAATTCCCCACTGATCATCACCCTGGTCGCAATAGGACCTTATGCTGGACTGCCACTCAGCCACTTACGCATTTGATGGACTCCCACTGAGCCACTTACACTTTCATGGACGCCCACTGAGCCCATGTTTCTTATGCCAACTCGATAGATGGACTTACTTCCCGAACGTTGGGTAAGTAATCAATTCATTTACCAAAACAACAACCTTGTTGCGAATATAAAATACACCACAGAGTCGGATACCTCCGGTTTTGAGCGAGTATTTAAATCCCCTTTAAAAGGAAGATCTTAAATATAAAAATGAGTTTTGGGATCCGCTCTAACTTTTAAAAATCATTTTGAAGACTCGAAAACACTTTAAAGAGTGTTTGGAGTAATGCTGATTTAATAAAGTAAATCAGTCCCGATATATTAGAAAATATCTGAATATTATCATTTAAGTAATATTCCCATAAGGATAATCCTTATAAAAATAATTGAAGTAAAATTTTTAAAACTCATACTTGAAATGAATAATAAATAGCCAAAGATATACTTATGCGAAAGTACGATCTTCATTTGAATAATCGAAAATATGTTTGATTATCGAAACATTATTCTTTAATAAAATAAAGAATATTATTTAGTAAATAATCGGAGTCATAGGTCCTCAAATGAATATTATAATATTCATTAAATAATATAAACTGAGTCATAAGTCCTCGAAAAAGTTATCGAATAAACCTTATTCGATTAATAGTTTTGAAAACTATATCAATATATATATATATATATAAATATATATATATATATATATAATATACTCGGGAACATCGACTCCCGATTTTAGAAAAGGTTCACCTTTGGGTCCCCTTCAATCAGGGTATATGCAACTACTGCTTATCTCTAGCATAGGTATTATGCAACTAATAAGCATTTGAATCAACAGATATATATCAAGATTACGAAACAGACATTCATATATACCATATCACATGCTCCAATATATCGCAAGATTTGCTAATAACAATCATGCACTTATCACAAGATAATGCATATACATATATTTACATCACAACAACAGTATAACGGGTAGAAAACTTGCCTGAGCAACTGGGGGTGACAAATGGCTTGGGACGATTCTGGTAACCTATAAACAACATATAACTTGGAATTAAACCCAAGTCGCTTATGAATCTATACTTTAACCAATTAGACTCTAATACTCGCTTTGCGCTCAACGATTCCCTTAAGTCGCTCGAGTAATCTCGGCTCCACCATTTTTAATAAATTAACCATTAAGGGTTTTAAGGAGATTCTTTCGCGAGTGCCTTACCAACTGCCTAATACACTTTACATAAATGATTCATACTCCAATTAGTCTTTTAAGATCTTTAACCTATGTTTCAAAGTAAGGCGAGGGGTAATGGTTCGTTCGCGAAATGCCGTTACTTAAAATGGTCGTTTCTCCTAAACCGTACATCGGATTCAAACGAACCACATATCAAAACGAAGCTCGTAACATTAACTATCTAATCATGGCAATGGTCAAAATCTAACAGGGAGTTCTCGGGTCCTAATATTAAGAGCAAAAACAGTCTCAAGCAAATCGGACATTATGACGGCTATGTTTACGCGATTACCAATTTTATTCTACTCCAAACCAACCCACAATCAACATCCCAACCAAAATCCATCCATACTTCACCATAACAGCCCTAACAACTCAAAATTATCAATTTATACTATTCTCAAACATGAATTTAAACTATACTTAAGTTCATTAATCAATACTCCAAGAATTACAACTCCAAAACATCATAAAGCCAACTAACCTCTACATACACAACAATCAAGCCTCTCATGAACTATAACAACAAAACTAAACCTAATAATCAGGTAAAGTTAGGGTTTGGAGGGGTTATACCTTCCTTGGAGAGTGGAGAATCAAGTAATTAGCTTGGAATCACCCTTAAAAGTCCTTATCCAAGCTTAATCTAAACAAAAACTCAAGAACAAAAATTTAAGTTCTTGAAAAACACTATTCACCCTCTTCTTTCATAATTTTTAGGAAGAGATTGTGAATGAATTAGAAGCTCAAACTTATAGGATAGCTATATCTATGCATAAGGAGTATTAGATAATTAACTCACTAATTAACAAGGCTTGGATCTTAGATTTTGGTTTTTTTTCTTCTTGAAAACCAAGAGAGGCCGAGAGCTTTGATGAAGAAAAGAGAAGTCAACTTTGTGTTTTGGTGAAATGAATTATTTTTGGCTTGGTTGGTTTCTTTTGATTTGTTTTAATTACTTTTTACCATGTTAACTTTTGTGTGGTTCTTAATCAACCAACAACACACTTTGCTTTGGTCATGCTTATGTCACCTTGTTATGTCATCCTCCCACACTTGTCCTCTTCTTATTGGTTTCATGACATCATCCCCACTAACCTCTTTGATTAGCTTCTAATTACTTGGCTAATGACCGCTGATCTGTTATACGGTTCGCTTAACTTTCGTTTTCGTTTATTGTTTGAGGGATCATACCCGAGATCTTATTACTTGGGTTTCCTTAACCTTTCTCAATACATTATATTCCTTTTATGATCCTCTCTTATAATCCTTGAATTTAAATCCTTTTTATCCTGTTACCTTATACTCAATTCTTTCGGTATCTGGTGGATTTTCCGGAAAAATCAAAGTGTTCGAATTTGGATTCTGACGATCTTTACATACATTTATTTATCATATAGAGTACTAATACGATCTCAGAATAACAATAAAAGAACCCCTACATAGTGTGGCATAAAAAGTTTTCTTATTCAGCAACATCAGCAAAACACTATTCATAAGTCATTCCCATTAGTCAAATACATCCTAATTGCGACATAGGTATGGGAGGGAAAATCTTTAAGGTTGACCTGATTCCATTTACCCTATGAGAATTTGATGTAATTCTAGGTATGGATTTGGTGTCCAATAATAGAGCTCAGGTAGATTGTGAGAAGAAGAAAATAAAAAGAGAGTGCATGATGGAAAAGTAATTAAAGGAGACAACAAACCCATAAATTTCTTACCATAGTCTAGACCAATAGATTGTTAAGAAAAAGGAAATGAGGCCAAATTGGCTTATGTGATGGATACGAAAAATGAGGTTCTTGACTTACACGATAAACCTGTAGTTATCAAATTTGAGGATGTTTTTCCAAAAGACCTTCGAGGATTACCACCTGACCGAGAGATAGAGTTTGCTTTAGAAATAACACCAAGGATAGCGCTAGTATCTAAGGCTCCGTATAGGCTAGCCCTAGTCAAGTTGAAGGAGTTAGCGTCTCAGTTACAAGAGATGTTAGATAAATGAATGATAATGCCGAGTGTGTCGTCAGGGGGCGCGCCAGTGCTGTTTATGAAGAAAAAGGATGGTAGCATGAGGTTATGCATAGACTATCGAGAATTAATTTTAGTGCGTGTTTTCACCAATATATGCAAGGACTCATTTCCTAGAAGTCTCGACTCAAACTAGTCGATGACCCGACAATGCCATGGCAGCATGAAAAATGCTGGAAAAAGCTTAGAAGCTTAATCCGATTGTAAGGACTTTATACAAGAAGTAGTTCGTGACTCCTTACCTGAAATTCCCGAGAACCCGAAAAATGGAGTTGGTCTTAAGGGAATACATGAGAAGAAACGTGGGTTACGTCCGGGGTACGGGGCCGACACTCAAAACTTACTTGTTGGAATTCTATTGGCTAAAGATGATGGTTGATGCCAAATATTACGATAGAAAGTATACTTGATGTCGGAAGCACACACATGTTGTTAGGAAATCTTATAAGATATTGATTTTAACCAATTCCCATGTCTCATTTACAACTTATAAGATTGATACATTCCCATAGCCAGTTCCCGGAGGTAGATCCTGACATAAAGAGGATTGAGGCTAAAACCCTTGGTTGTATAACCAGCATCCAAGTGACACAATTCCCGCAGAAAAGTGCGATATAAAGGTATGAACTCCCACGAATCCTAGTGACGGGTGATAGAAGAGAGTGCAACATCAATGATGTGAGAAGAGCGAAAATAAATCCTGCTCCACAACTATTTCTCACCCCTAAACGAAAGGGTAAGCCGAGGTAGAATGTCGAGTAATCCTTGATGGACTGAAAGAGGGAAGAATACTCGAGAAATGACTAGGCAGACATGCCACTTGCAAAGAAATGATATGAGTTATTCCATTCTTACTGGCTGATAAAGCTGAGGTTGTGATGCCATTATGAATCACTCAAACAACCCCAAAGGTTGAGGTCTTTGAGCCCGGGGAGAACGAGGAAGACATGACACATACTTTAGATTTGATAAAGCCAACACCGGGATTATTGAGCATCTGAAACAAGTTTCGATGACTATACTGTAAGAATAAAAGAAAGATTTCTTCAATAAAGAGACTTAGTCCTCGGAAAAATCAAGGCGTCCCGAGTTCGGCAGAAAGGAAAGGCAATACCTATTTTCGAAGAGTCATCTTAAACATGAACATATTTGGGACAAGGATCCCACAAACTTGGAAACAGTTTGAGAAAATAAGGTACTCAGACTTGACATACCTTAAACCTCAAGGTTTAATATGGTTGGGAATATAAGTAGGACAACTCACCTGGTTGGACTAAGTAGAAATAAGGCTCGTAGAGATCACATTAATTGAAAGCTCGTATAGGCCACTTTCTGTCAAAATTGAGGGATCGAGGAATGCAAGAAAAAAAATATGAAGATGCCATCATGAGTTAGGGCTCGTAATAAGATTCGTTTCGGTATATTATACGCTCAAATCAGAGCAACGAGCGAAAGGTTATGGCCATTAAAAGGCTGGTAACCCGTAATTTAAGGTTCCTGGTCTAAAAGACTAGGATTCCTGGTATACGAGGTCAGGATTCCTGGTTGAAAATCAGTTCGACCAGAGTGTTAAAATCACCCATAATTCGACGAGAGTCCTTGTTGGATAGGGGCCGCATCCTGGTCGAAAATCAATTCGATCAGAGCGACAAAATCACCCATAATCCGACGAGAATCCTAGTCGAATTCGACCAGGATGCATCCTGGTCGAAATTCTACCAAGAATTCTCATAAAAAGGGTACGAATTCCTGATCCGAAAGGTGCAAATTTCTGGTATACAATGATTAGAATCCCTCAATCATGTTGCATAAGACCCCCCATAAAAAATATATTTATTATTCAAATAATAAATATAAGGAAGAAAAATATTATTAGAAATAATAATATTAAAATTCAGATCAAAATTTATCTGTGGAAAATTTTATCCGGGTTGGACACCCCTAATTTTGGGGCCAACATTATTCAAATTTTTTTGAATAATTAAATATTATTATTTATTAATAAAATTTGAAAAAAAAAGAAAAAAAGAAAAAGAAGGAAAAAGAAGGAAAAAAAGAGAGAAAAAGAAAAAGAAAAAAATGAAAATGAAAAAAAGGAAAAAAAGTGAGAAAAGAAAAAAGAAAAAAAAAAGAGAAGGAAAAAAGAGAGAAAAAAAACAAAAAAGAGAAAAAAAAGAGAAAAGGAAGAAAAAGAAAAAAAAAGAAAAAAAAATCTAAAAATACATATACCCTGGTCGAATTCCAATCGACCAGAAGGGACAAAACCTCTGGAGTTCGACCAGAGGTGTGGTCGAGCAGGGGAAAGGTGGTAAATTGCCACTTAGTACCCCTAGTTTTGCGTACTTTGCACGATGGTTCCTGAAGTTTAAAAGTTTACACATTTAATTATAAAAAATTCCTAAATATTAGGAAAAAATATAAAAAATAACCGGGGGTATAGAAAAATTCCTAAAATATTAGAAAAAATTATGAAAAATACCCGAGGTTATAAAAAAATTCCTAAAATATTAGGAAAAAATATGAAAAATACCCGGAGGTATAGAAAAATTCCTAAAATATTAGGAAAAATTATGAAAAATACCCGGAGGTATAGAAAAATTCCTAAAATATTAGGAAAAATTATGAAAAATACCTGGAGGTAAGTAAAAATTCCTAAAATATTAGGAAAAATACCCGGAAGTAGAGAAAAATTCCTAAAATATTAGGAAAAATAATGAAAAATACCCTGAGGTACGGAAAAAATTCCTAAAAATGTAGAGAAAAAATCTACGAGTACAGAAAACTTTCTGAAAATTTAGAAAAATACATGTGAGTACGAGATAATCCCCAAAAATTAAGAGAAAATACCAGAAAATTCCTAAAAATAGGAATTAGGTAAGAAAATGAGTATGGAAAATTATAAAAATTCCATAAAATATCCTAAAGCCACGGATAAGGCAGATCGTTGTAAATATGTAGGTCGCTCCACACTTTACGCTAAAAATGATAACTCGGATAGGGTAAGAGATAACCTAACTTCTACGAAACATCGAGTGTGTTTCCCAGAAGTTGGGGGGCAAATGATAGGGAATAAATATAACCCTAATTGCGAAGTTAATGTCGCATTAATTATACCTGATTTGGTCAAAGGGGAATGCCCAATTAATGAGGCCCAAAACCCTAACTATTTATTAAATTCGTAATTAATAAAGGGGCTAATTAAACAGCCCAATAAATGTGTTCAAATAAGTAACTACTTCTACAAGAAGTAGCTTCCAAACAACCCAAATTCAGAAGGAAAGTAATTCCTGCTTTCTAGGACTCCAAAGTCCAATCTGAGGTGGAGACTTGCTCGTCAAGTCACCCAATTCTACCCTAATTCCTAGACTCTCAACGTCAATATAAAGGGTCTTACCCCTTCAACTTCAGCAGAACGTTTTGGACAAGATCTCCATACGTCACCACCATGAAACCACGTCCTAGAGCACAACTCTAAGCGTCACAAAGCCGTGAACGCATCCTTCAAGCCACGAGGCCATTACCTGGAATGACGTTTTAGACTCAGTCCTAGAAGGACATGAAAGTTACTGCGTCCTTGGTGAGCTTTCGCTGCCATAGCCCCGAGGGAAAGCATCACCAAGAACTAAGTTTTGGCTTGATCCTTGGCATACGCCAAGGTACGTAGGTATCTTGTAAGGGCAGATTCAAGCCACGAAACAAAAGTGCAACCATTAAAGCTCGAAGCTTATCAAACCCTGACATCAAATACCCGCATTAAAGAAATACATGTTTTTATCCATAACAAGGATCTTGCTCAAAAGTTTCCTACTAAATTCTTCCCTATGGCGAAGACAGCTGCACTCAGGAATGCTCTTACTCAATTTGCACAGTAATCGAGAAAAACTCTATTTAAAGCTTGGGAGCGCTATAAGGAGATGCTTAGGATGTGTCCTCATCATGGAATCCTGATTGGATAATCATCAATTGCTTTTATAATGGTTTGGGAGCAAAGTCTAGACCCATGCTCGATGCAGCATCAGGTGGATCATTTTGGGAAAAGAGCTATAAGGAAGCTTATGCTCTAATTGAGATGATGGCTGTGAATGAATATCACTATCCAACCTAGAGATTGCCACAGGGCAAGGTAGCAGAAGTCCTTGAAGTGGATACAGCTACAACTATAGCTGCTCAGCTAAAGGCGTTGTCTATGAAGATCGATTCTCTGGCTAACTATGAAGTTCATCAGAGGACAAATGTTTGTGAGCTTTGTGCAGGTTCACATGCGACGGAACAATGCGCTATATCTAGTGAATCAACTCAGTTTGTGAGCAACTTTCAGAGATCGCAACAACCAATGCCAGACACTTATCATCCTGACAACTGGAATCATCCTAACTTCAGTTGGAGCAAAAATTAGAATGCGATACAACAGCCTTATCAGCAGTTTAAAAACAAGCAATTCAACCCTCCTGATTTTCAACAACCGTAATATGCACCAAGATAACAACTTTAACTTCAACAACAAACTCATGGAGGTGCAGGACTATCTTCGAATGAAAAATATGAATTGGAGGAGTTGCGGCCGATGTGAAAAAACCAGGCTCTTATATACCAAAGCCAGACTGTTTCTATCAAGACTCTAGAGAATCAAATAGGGAAAATTGCTAATTCCTTATTGAATCGACCATCAGGAATGCTTTCTAGTGATATGGAAGCCAATCCAGAAAAGAGGGAAGTTAACGAACAGGTGAACGCCATCACCTTGAGGTCCGGAAAGGTCGTAAGTCTCAAAATTTAGCAAGATGAAGAGTCTGAAAATTCTATCCATAATGCAGGTGAATCTGCACCCTTGCCGATTCCAGAAAATGAGATTGTAGCTGAAAAATTTGTGCAGAAGGATGCCGAGGTGGAACCGACTAAGAAAGATATTAAAACCAATCCTCTTGAGGGTAATACAAGGGATAAACAGGTCTACCCACCTCCGTTATTTCCTAAAAGGCTTCAAAAACATAAGTTCGACAAGCAATTTGCCAAATTTTTGGAGGTTTTCAAGAAGCTGCACATCAACATACCGTTAGATGAAGCTCTAGAACAGATGCCGAACTATGCTAAGTTAATGAAGGGTATTCTATTTCGGAAGCTAAAACTTGAGGAGTTGAAAACTGTTACTCTAACGGAAGAGTGCAGTGCTGTGCTGCAACAGAAACTACCTTCTAAGCTTAAGGATTCAGGAAGCTTCACGATACCTTGCACCATTGGCAATATGTCGTTCTACAAGTGTTTGTGTGACTTGGGAGCTAGCATCAATCTGATGCCCTTATCTGTCTTCAAGAACCTGGGACTACCTGATCCAAAACCTGTGAACATGTCTTTGCAGTTGGCTGATCGGACCATCACTTATCCGCGAGGAGTAGTGGAGGATATCTTGGTTATGGTGGATAAGCTCATCTTCCCCGCTGATTTCGTCATTCTAGACTTTGAGGAAGATAAAAAGATTCCCATCATCTTAGGAAGACCATTCTTGGCTACAGGCTGAACTATGATTGATGTGCAAAAAGGAGAGCTTACGATGAAGGTTCAAGATCAGAAGGTCACTTTTAATGTGTTCAAGGCAATAAAGTTACCCACGAATAAAGAGCAGTTCTTTCAAGTAGAGCGGGTCGACTCTGTCATGAATTTGGAGCTTGAGCAATTGCCATAGTCAGATACCTTAGAGAGAGCCTTGACAGGGGAATCTTATAGTGAAGATGAAGAAGGGGTAGAATAATTGCAGGTTTTGAATATACCTCCGTGGAAGGGGGAATTAGATATGCCATTCGATTATTGTGGGTTAGCAGAGCTGAAAATTTCTCAGGAGCATTTTCAACCATCTAGTTAAGAAGCACCCACACTTGAGCTCAACCCACTGCCAGATCACTTGAGGTATGCATTCTTAGGTGCACCCCCTGACAAGGGGTTGGACTATATCTATGATAATCTAAAGGGTGATCGGCCGGTTCCTCCCGTGCTTATAGATGGTCCATCTCATGCACCACAGACAGTTGATAGGTTTGGTCTTGGGGATGCGCAATATAGAAGGTTGATTCGGCGTATTGAGGCCATGCATGACTTCCACCAACGTTTTGCTGAAGATTTGACACATGCTCTCGGTACTATTGTCCGAGACACCGGTGTCGAGGTTGATTGGCCACTTGATCCTCCACCCGAAGAGGGTGATCCTCCTGACGACTAGGTATGCCTTGTATCCTTATTATTACCTTCAATGAGGATATTGAAAATTTTAAGTTTGGGGGTGATAATGTAAGGATTAGTAGTTTGTGTTGTGTCTATATAGATTCATATTGCATGTTTAGTGTATTATATTCGTATTTTTGTATGATTGTTCATTTATAACATATTTGTTTATGTTTTTATGTGAGTTCATATAGTTGCATTTGCATGCATATAGCATGATCCCTTAGGTTGAGCTATTTTTGTCTGATAAGTTAATGTTAATTTGAGTGTAGTGATAACGAATAGAGGGTTGTTTAAGTCTTAATGAATTGATTTGCATGCCCAGAAAGAAAATTTTCACTAAGTCTTATAGGTTGCTTGAGTGCTAGATCATGATCATGACTTGTTTTTTTGTCGAGGTTTAATCACTTGGTTATATTTAGAATTTTTGGTATTCTCGTAATGACAAAAGAACACTGAATTTTTAAAACTGGTGCCTAGTGACCTAAGACTTTTATAGTCTGTGATCCGCTAACCAAACGCTCGCCACATGGGTATTATTGCATAAGTCTTGTAGGACCTTATTCATTGCACGATCAAATAAGCATCTTTGTTATGTGTTCAATAATAGCATGAATCCTTGTATAACTCTAGTAGAAAGGAGGTGTATTGAGTCATTATATGTTTATCATCTATTCTATTTATAAACTCATGATTATTTTGATGAAAGATAAGTTATGGTTATTGATCTAGTATCGAGAGTATATGTAATAACCCCCAAAATTTTGAACTTTTTGTAACCCTTATGAATAGTGTTTTAGCTGAATGAGAAAACTTTTCATGCCACACTATGTAGGGGTTCTGTTATGGATATTCTGAGATTTTATTAATACTCTACATGGTATATAAGTGTATGTAAAGATCGTCAGAATCCAATTCCGAACACTTTGATTTTTCCCGGAAATCCACCAGATACGGAAAGAATTGAGTATAAGGTAACAGGATAAAAAGGATTTAAATTAAAGGATTATAAGAGAGGATCATAAAAGGAATATAATAGATTGAGAAAGGTTAAGGGAACCTAAGTAATAAGATCCCGGGTATGATCCCTCAAATGATAAACGAAAATGAAAGTTAAGCGAACCGTATAACAGATCAGCGGTCATTAGGCAAACAATTAGGAAGTTAATCAAAGGGATTAGAGAGGATGATGTCACCCAACCAATGAGAAGAGGACAAGGAGAGAAAGATGACATCATAGCATGACATAAGCATGACATGGGAAGGAAGGAAATGTGGTGGATTGTTAACCACACAAAACCAAGGTTAAATTGGTAATTAACCAAAAACAAATCAAATTTCAACCAACCAAGCCAAACAATTCATTTTTCATCAATACAAGAGCACAAGGCATTTTATTTTCTTCATGCTCTCGGCTTTTTACTATTTCAAAGAGAAAGAAATTTCAAAACTCAAGATCAAGACTTCCTAAATTGGTAAGATAATTCCCTAGTCATCCTTATGCATAGTTATGGCTATATTATGAGTTTAAGCCTTCAATTCTTTATCAATCTTCTTCAAGAAATCAATGAAGAAGACAATGAATAGTGACTTCAAGAATTTTAACTTGATTTTCTTGTTTTTCCTTTAAGATCCAAGCTTTCCTAAGACTCCTCAAGGCTTCTTAAGGCTTCCTAGCTACTCACACCACTTCAAGGAAGGTATATCATCTCCAAACCCTAGCTTTAATTTGTATATTAGGTTGATTATGGTTGTGAGGGTAAAGAGTAGCTTGAAACTTGTTTGTTTAAGAGTTTGGGTTGGAATGGTGGTGATTGATTTGTTGGAATCTTATGATTTGGTTAAAGAATATAGTATAGTTTAAATTCAAGTTTTTGGATTAAGTAAATTGATTTTAATGAGTTGATTTGGGGCTGTTGTAATGTAGTTTAGATGGAGGTTTGTTTGGGTTGTGAATTGGGGTTGAATTGTGATGGTTTTGGAATGGTTTAAATTTGGGAAATCGCGTAAACATAATCGTCGTAATGTCCGATTTTCTTTAGACTGCTTTTGTTCATAATATTAGGACCCGAGAACCCCCTGCTAGATGTTGACCATTGCCATGTTTAGATAGCTCATGTTACGAGCTTCGTTTTGATATGTAGTTCGTTTGATTCCGATATACGGTTTAGGAGAAACGACCGTTTTAAGAAACGACGTTTCGCGAACGAAACTTTTCCCCTAGCCTTACTTTGAAACATAGGTTAAAGACCAAAGATGGTTAATTAATGTATGAAACAATTATGTTAAGAGTGTTAGGCAGTTGGTAAGACACTCGCGAAGGAATCGCCTTAAAACTCGTAATGGTTAAATTATTAAAAATAGTGGAGCCGAGGGTACTCGAGTGACTTAAGAGAATCAGTAAGCGCAAAACAAGCGTTAGAGTCTAAGTTAGTTAAAGTATAGATTTACAAGTGACTTTGGTTTAATTCCAACTTACTTGTTGTTTATAGGTTACCAGACTCATCCCGAGCCTTTTATCACCCCCAGTCGCTCAGGCAAGTTTTCTACCCGTTATAACTGTTGTTGTGATGTATATGTGTATATGCATGATCTTGCGATAAATGCATATTTGTTATTAGCAAATTCTTGCGATATATTGTAGCATGTGATATGGTACATATGCATGCCTGTTTCGTATTCTTGCTATATATATCTGTTGGTTCAGTTGATAATACCTATGCTAGAGAATAGCGGTAATTTGCATATACCCTTAGTATAGGGACCCAAAGGTGAAAACATTTTCTAAAACCGGGAGTCGAGGATCCCGAGTAGATTTTATATATATATATTTATTTATATATATATGGTTATAGTTTTCACAACTATTAATCGAATAAGGGTTATTCGATAACTTTATATTATTTATTGAATATTATTTCGAATATTCATTCGAGGGCTTATGACTCCTTTTATTTTATTAATTGAATATTATTTGAATATTCATTTGAGGATATATGACTCCTTTATTTTATTTAATGAATATTATTTATAATATTCATTCGAGGTATTATGACTCCGCTTATTACTGAAATATATTCTTTATTTTATTAAAGAATAAGGTATCAATAATCAAACTTATTTTCGAATATTCAAATAAAGATAGTACTTTCATATAAGTATATCTTTGGTTATTTAATATCCATTTCAAGTATAAGTTTTAAAACTTCTACTTCGATTATTTTTATAAGGATTATCTTTATGAGAATATTATTTAAATAATAATATTCAAATATTTTCTAATATATCGGGACTGATTTATTTTAATAAATCAGCAGTACTCCAAACATTCTTAAAAATGTTTTCGAGTCTTCAAAATGATTTTTAAAGTTAGAGTGGACCCCAAAACTCATTTTTTTATATTTAAGATCTTCCTTTCAAAGGGGATTTAAATACTCGCTCAAAACCTGGGGGATCCAGCTCTGTGGTGCATTTTACATTCGCAACGTGGTTGCTGTTTTGAGAAAACAAATGAATTGATTACTTACCCAACGTTCGGGAAGTAAGCCCATCTAATTGAGTCGACATAAGCGACAGGCCGGGGTACGGTCTATCAAAGTGTAAGTGGATGGGTGGCAGTCCATCAACGCGTAAGAGGCCGGGTGGCGGTCCAGTACAAGGTCCTTATGTGGCCAGAGTGATGACCGGTGGGGAATTCATCCATCTACTAGTAGAAAAGGTTACTTATTGGTATCTTTGCCTGATCAGCAAGATATCGAGTTTATGCCAAAATTCTTTTCCTTTCCAAAATTCATTGGATGTTTCAAACTCTGTTCATACTTTACATAACAGAGGTTCCAGGAAATGTTTAAGAGATATATATGTGGATATATATCGGGACTAAATAAAGTATCTCGTAACTTTATTTCATTCAATAATATTTCAAAGATTGAATCTATTCAAGTCTTAACTTGTGGTCTCATCTATGGGATGACCTTTTTTAAACCTATAATACTTTGAACAGTGGTAGTTCAAGTAGCCTTATAAATGATGTAAGTATAGAGATCCGGACTTGTAAAAAAAACCCCAATAACTGGCCAAGTATTTGGTAATTTCTTCCCTTATTTTGCTTATATCCAGTAAGTAATTATCTTACACTTGATAAGGTTTCCAGCAAGTTATCCATTTAGATACTTGCGTTATTATTTACACTATATATTATTCTTGCGAGCTGTAATGCTCACTCTTGCTTTATTTCTTCATCACACAACAACAGTTAGGAAGGATGGCCAGACTCAAGCAGACCCAACGCAAGAGCGTGGGAAGCGCCCCGCGCCTTCCCGTTGAGATCATAGCTGCTATAGCTGCAGAGGTAGATCTATCTGTAGATCAGACCATCTACTTTTGAGAATCAATTATGTATAATTATAACTTGTGGCAGATAATGGCAATTAATTGTAAACTTATTAAGTAATCATTTTGGGTTGTAATAACTTTTAAATTATGGATTCAAAGACTTGTACTTATTTCAATTTCATCTCTGAGACTATAACGGGTTGTGGTGTGTGTTAGTGTGGGGTCACAGCATAATGTTATTTATTATTAATTAAGTGAAGTGATAATGTGGAAAGAAAGACCGTGACGACCCGGATCCCTGACCCCGGATCTGGGGGTGTTACAGAAATGGTATCAGAGCTAAGCGTTATAAACCTCAGAGATGATGCGACGATATAATAATAAACTCACAAAGATAATAAGAACTCTTGCCAAGTTCATGGTCGGACTACTTAAAGTAGTGCTGCCAGTTAAAAACCCTTATGAGAACCCTTATAAGTATCATGATAGTAACTTAGCTCGTTTAATGTGTAGGCGCCTGAGATAGAGGACCCTGAGATGTTCGAGCGTGAGCATGATGAGGCACTGCTAGATGTTGAGGATCAGGAGGAGCCTGAGATGGAGGAGGATGAGGAGGACCCCTCAGAGGAGTCAGAGACGGAGGTCATTGCTATTTCAGATGAGGAGGATCCCTCAGAGGAGTCAGAGATAGAGGTCATTGCTATTCCAGATGAGGAGGACCCGGATGAGGTCCCAGTAGCTGAGGAGCGTGTCGGACCTATGGTAGTGTATGCTGGTACCCCTTTACCCACACTTCCGGTGGTCAGAGCTCCTACCCCTCCACCACTATCTTGGATCCCCTATGATGACAGCTCAGAGACCCATACTTCCGAGCCTAGGCAGACTGAGGAGGCACCCCCAGCGGCTCCGGATTCACCACCTCTTGACCCTGCCCACAGGCAGTCTTCGTTAGCCCACGGCTATGTGCAGGATGTACTGAGGACCCGAGTGGCTGTTGCCGAGGCCCGACTGGATGAGGCCAGGAGGGAGTTGGATGCGGAGAGGGCGGGTAGGCGTACCCGAGCTTTTGAGACTAGGGCTTCTATACCCCGATCCTTGAGGAGGGAGCTTACGGGGATAGAGCTCACGTCCCGAGCGAGGCTCAGATCGCTCCAGGGGGACAGGCATGGTAGGATCTCCAGGCGGCAGGCCGACTATATCTTCCGTCGTGCGATGGAAAGGGTATGGGAGCTGACCCGCTCCGGTGTATGATTCAGGACTGACGATGGGATAGTCTAGTTGTCTAGTTAGCCGAGGCCTTAGTAAGAGCCAATTTTCCGGGATAGTTGACTTGTATATAGCATCCCTTTTTCTGACTAGACAGATAGACTCTTGTGTATTACTTTTGGGACAGATGGCTGTAGCACTGTTGTACTTTTGACCAGATCAAACTATGTATTTCTCGCATTATATATATATTTGTTTCCTTTCGGTTCAGTTCCTTAGTGATGAGATCACTGTTTTTATCATTATTATTACTGCACTTCTTATTAGAACTGTCATAATATAATAGAATTGCGAGATACGTTCTCTCCATTATAGGAGTTGTGCAAGGCACAATGTTGTGTATGATTGTGACCTAACGTTGAATTTTCCCAATAATATTTTTTTTATCAGTATCATGCCGCCAAGAAAGATTGGAACTAGGGCGAACCCTAGATCTGAGGACCAGGGAAGCCATAACCAGGACGATAGGAACCAGGATCACAGTGAAGAGGAAGATGAGGATTATGTGGAACAGGATGACTCCCTGTATGAAGAGGAAGAGGAAACATATGATGTTGAGGGATTTGAGACAGAGGCTGAAGAAGGAGAAACTGAGGTTGAGCAACCAGTACCAAACCCAGGCATAGATCCTATGGGCCAGTTCATGCAACTACTAAGGCAGAACTTGGAACGTCAACCCAACCCACCCCCTCAAGGAAATAACAATGCTGTGGCAAACTCTTTCAGGGCTTTTAAGTCCCTTAAGCCCCCTGAGTTCCACGGATCAGCCGACCCAGTTGAGGCAAGGGCATGGTTAAAGGAAATGGAGAAATCCTTTGAGATTCTGAGTATCGATGAGGCACAAAAGACTGTATTTGCTACCTACCTTCTGAAAGGAGAAGCTAACTACTGGTGGGAGGCCAAGAAAAACATGGAGACGGATGCTATTATAACCTGGGAGAGATTCAGTCAGTTGTTTCTAGGAAAGTATTTCCCGAGGTTTATGGAAAACCAGATGGAGCTCAAGTTCTTGGAGCTAAAGCAGAATAACTTGTCTATAGCACAGTATGAAGCGAAATTTACTGAGTTATCAAGGTTTGTGCCGGAGTTTGTGAGCACCGAGGAAAAGAAAGCTAGGAGGTTTCAGCAGGGACTGAAACCGTGGATTCAGAATAGGGTGGCAATCCTTGAGCTTACAGATTATTCCACTCTGATGCAATAGGCAACAATTGTAGAAGCCGGAAGTGAACAGATGCTGAAGGAGAGAGAGAAGAAGGGAATAAAGAGGAAGAGTATTAGCATGGGTGGGGGTTCCGCAGGAAGGAGCTTCCCAACTAGAATTAATCGAGGAGCAGTGTCCCTATCGGGAAAGAACACTGGGTTTAAGCGGCCAATGAGCGTGAATGTGATTCAGGGCGGCCAGAAGTCAAGAATGTCCTATTCCAACCAGTCTCGACCCCCATTGCCAGCCTGTAACACTTGTGGAAGGATGCATTCTGGGGAGTGTAAAGGAAAGCCGATAATCTGCTTCAAGTGTGGTCGAGAGGGTCACTATTCGGACAAGTGCACTTCGCCAACCCCCATTACCCGCCCAACCACCACTTGTCATCAGTGTGGACGCCCAGGTTATTGGAAGAGGGAATGCCCAATGAACAAACCAGCAGCTTCGGGAGCAAGCAGGGCTGCTTCTAATAAGCCACCTACTGCAAGGACTTTCAACATGACCGTCCAGGATGCTATGAAAGATTCAGATGTGATAGCAGGTACCCTTTCTCTAAATTCAGTCAGTGCAAACATTTTATTTGATTCAGGAGCAACTAAATCTTTTATATCAAGGGACTTTGCGCGTAAATTAAGACTTAAAGCTGAACCCTTGATAGAGCCCTTACAAGTAGAAATAGCCAACCATGAAGTTATTCTTGTTAATCTGATTCACCCCGCCTGTGAGATAGGCATAGGGGAGCAATCTTTTAGTGTTGACCTGATTCCTTTTAAATTAGGGGAGTTTGATGTAATTTTGGGAATGGACTGGCTATCTAGCAATGATGCTCAGATAGACTGTAAAGGGAAGAAAGTTAAGTTGAATATTCCAGGAAAGGAAGAAGTCATATTTAGGGGAAAGAGGCAGACGTATAAATTTTTGACCATGGCCCAGGCCAGAAGGATGCTACGAAAATGAAATGAGGCCTACCTAGCCTATGTGGTGGACTGATAAGTGGCATTTTATACCACTTAGAGCGTCTTAAAATGGCTTAAATTGGTGTCTTGAAATCAAGTATTTTGTGTATTTGATGCGTTTTTCTAGTGTTTATGCATTTCAGGGTATTAGTTGCATTTCGGGGGAGGAATCATCAAGAATAAGCCTTGGCATGTGTTCACCATTGCGAGAGGAAAAAAATGGACAGATTACGACGAAGAAACGGAGCAACTCAGGATTTTTTCCAGTAGAGGTCTGAGCGCCCGCTCAGCAATGCTGAGCGGCCACGCAGCAAGCTGCTGAGCGGCCGCGCAGGAAGCTGAGCGCCCGCTCAGCTATGCTGAGCGGCCGTGCAGGGTCGGGAAAAGAGGCAGTTTATTTTAGGACTTCTAATTCTGTTTGGCTTCCACTTCTATGTAATCTGAGTTTTATAGGACTATTATATAAGTAGATTTGAGACGTTTTTAAGAGAGAAGATAGTAGTATTACGCAAGGAGCGAAGGAGATAAAGAAGAAGACCGATTTAGCACACCGCAACGAAGAGGAAGCATATTTAATATAATTAGTTTAGTTATTATTTTCTTGTGTTTGTTTATCATGATTTCATATGAACCCATGATGACGATAAGTGCTATTATGGGCTAATCGTGATCATGGGGTTGCAACGGATTTATTATGGAATTCTTTAGTAATTATTTAATACTTTAGTATGTGATGATTGTATGATATCTAGTATTGGTTGTGCGTATTCGTCTTACGTGCGTCACGAACATATAAGATAGGGTGTTAATCTCTTGTGAAGCGACGGTGGATCTTGAGATTTAGAACTTGCCATGCTAGCATAGGTTCAAGTACGTTGTGCATGATTAGTGGGTAACTCTAACAGTTTTATTTGCCCTATGTAATCAAAAGGAATAACTTGTGCTTAAATCGTTGTGTTGTCAATTTCTGTAGACATATAGGAACTCAACATAATTGATGACTATTCAACTTCTATCTTGATTGTGGATGTTTGGTAGAATGGTATTAGTACAATGAAAGTTGGCTTTTATCAGTTTTGTGTTATTCGATTAATATCATCACTATCACATACTAAAGGTAATAACAATGACTATTGAAGGAAGTAGTAATGAAGTTGTGATCTCATGAGTGTTTTATTATTGATAATTTGAAGTGTTAGTTAAGTGATTAATTAAGTAGTTAATTGTAGTTAATATTTAGTTAACAATTTTAAGTGTTAGTGTCTTAACATTGAGAAGTAATCATACATTGGTGAGTGAGTTTAATTAGACAATAATTTAGTCTGAGTCTCTGTGGGAATGAACTAGAAAGTATTCTATATTACTTGCGAACGCGTATACTTGCGTGAATATTAGCGCGTGTTTTCGCCCTAACAAGTTTTTGGCGCCGCTGCTGGGGACTCGGCGTATTTGTTTAGTTTATGTACTTACCATCATTGGTCATTAGGACTCAGTGATTAGGACGTAGTAGTTACTTATTGTTTCCGGTTGTGTTTCAGGTACTTTAGCAAGCGTTTATGCAAACTCGTTCTCGTACTCACAAGAGGACTTTAGATATAGCTGAGGAGACAGACGAAGTTCTTGATATTCCGGAGAAGTTAGATTTTGAAGATTCGGATTCAAAAACTGAGCGGAAAGATCCAGTAAACATGGGTGATCGTATTGTTCAAGCTGATCCAGCTCTTATGGATTTTTCTCGGCCAAAAATTGATGACATTCAGTCAAGCATTCTTCATCCGGCTATTCAAGCTAACACCTTTGAAATCAAGCCGGACACTATTCAGATGGTGCAGAATTCTGTTTCTTTTGGAGGAGCGGCAACTGAAGACCCCAACATGCACATAAGGAATTTTGTCGAGATCTGCAGCACTTTTAAGTATAATGGCGTGACTGATGAGGCTATCAAGTTAAGGCTTTTTCCATTCTCACTGAGGGACAAGGCCAAAGACTGGTTACATTCTGAGCCAGCTGGGTCCATCACTACGTGGCAAGATCTTGCACAAAAGTTTCTGGTGAAGTTTTATCCGATGGCAAAGACTGCTGCTATGAGGAGTGCTCTTACTCAGTTTGCGCAGCAACCTACTGAATCTATTTGCGAGGCTTGGGAACGTTACAAGGAAATGTTGAGAAAATGTCCACATCATGGAATGCCTGATTGGATGGTGATCACTGGTTTCTATAATGGTTTGGGGGCCCAATCTCGGCCCATGCTCGATGCAGCAGCTGGAGGCGCCCTATGGGCTAAAAGCTATACTGAGGTGTATAATCTTATAAAGACTATGGCTGCAAATGAGCATCAAAACCCAACTCAGAGGATGACGTCAGGTAAGGTAGCAGGTATTTTGGAAGTTGATGCAGCCACCGCTATTGCAGCCCAGCTCCAAGCGCTATCAATGAAGGTTGATTCTTTGGCTACATATGGAGTTAATCAAATAGCTATGGTTTGTGAGCTTTGTGCAGGTTCTCATGCTACGGATCAGTGTTCTCTTGTCAACGAATCTGTTCAGTATGTGAATAATTATCAGCGACAACAGCAGCCTGTGCCAGCGACCTATCATCCTAATAACAGAAATCATCCAAATTTCAGCTGGGGGAATAATCAGAATGCTATTCAGCCACCATATCAGCAAGGAGTGAGTAAACAGTTTAACCCACCTGGATTCCAGCAACCACAGCAGTATGCTACCAGGCAATCATATCCTCAACAGGGAAGTACAACTGCACCTACTAGTGCTGATTTTGAGGAACTTAAGCTGTTATGCAAGAGTCAGGCGGTTTCTATAAAATTCTGCTAGAGGAAGGTAGTAAGCCAACTGTGGAACAACAGCGAAGACTGAATCCTATCATGAAGGAGGTGGTGAAGAAAGAAATTCTGAAATGGCTGGATGCAGGCATCATTTATCCTATTTCTGTGACAGCTCGTGGGTGAGCCCCGTACAGTGTGTACCTAAGAAAGGAGGTATCACTGTGGTAGCAAATGAAAAGAATGAGCTCATCCCCACTCGAACAGTTACGGGATGGAGAGTATGCATGGATTATAGAAAATTGAACAAAGCCACAAGGAAGGATCACTTCCCTCTTCCATTTATTGATCAGATGCTTGACAGGTTGGCGGGTCATGAGTATTTTTGTCTTCTGGATGGTGATTCAGGGTATAATCAGATTTGTATTGCACCAGAGGATCAGGAAAAGACTACCTTCACTTGTCCATTTGGCACGTTTGCTTTTCGTAGAGTTTCGTTTGGGTTATGTGGCGCCTCGGCCACTTTTCAGAGATGTATGATGGCTATATTCTCTGACATGATTGGAAATAATGTTGAAGTGTTCATGGACGACTTCTCCGTCTTTGGACATTCATATGATGAATGTTTGAATAATCTGCGCGCCGTACTCAAAAGATGCGTGGAAACTAATTTGGTGCTCAATTGGGAGAAATGTCATTTTATGGTGCGTGAAGGCATTATTCTTGGGCATAAGGTCTCTAACAAGGGTCTGGAGGTGGACAAGGCCAAGGTGGGAGTCATTGAAAATCTTTCCCCACCTAATTCTGTGAAAGGAATCCGTAGTTTTCTTGGTCATGCGGGTTTTTATCGGCGATTCATCAAGGACTTTTCAAAGATATCTAAGCCGTTGTGCAATTTGCTTGATAAAGATGTGCCTTTCAAATTTGATGATGAATGTTTGGCGGCATTCGAGACTCTCAAGAAGAGTTTGATCACTGCACCAGTAATTACAGCACCAGATTGGAAAGAACCGTTTGAGATGATGTGTGATGCGAGTGATTATGCGGTAGGTGCAGTTCTGGGACAGCGCAAGAAAAATCTCTTCCATGTGGTCTACTATGCGAGTAAGACTTTAAATGGAGCCCAATTGAACTACACCACTACTGAGAAGGAGCTATTGGCTATAGTTTTTGGTTTCGAAAAATTTCAATCTTATCTACTTGGTACAAAAGTAACAGTATTCACTGATCATGCGGCTATTCGCTATCTGGTTTCTAAGAAGGAATCGAAGCCGAGACTCATTCGTTGGGTGCTTTTACTTCAGGAATTTGAATTAGAGATCAAGGATAGAAAAGGTACTGAGAATCAAGTAGCTGACCATCTCTCTAGGTTGGAGAATCCCGATTCTACTTCACAAGATAGGACATTAATCAATGAATCTTTTTCGGATGAGCAGTTGTTCGCAGTTCAGGAGGAAGAACCATGGTTTGCAGATATTGTAAACTATCTCGTCAGCAATGTAACGCCTCCTAATTTGACTTCCGCTCAAAAGAAGAAGTTTCTGCATGAGGTGAAGTGGTATATGTGGGATGAACCATATTTGTTTAGACAGGGAGCTGACCAGATCATCAGGAGATGTATCCCGTTTTGTGAGACGGAGGGGATATTACGAGACTGCCACTCCACGGTTTATGGTGGACACTATGGTGGTGAGAAGACGACAGTTCGTATTCTGCAAGCAGGTTTTTTTGGCCTACTTTGTTCAAGGATGCTCATCAGTTTGTTTTAAGGTGTGATCGTTGCCAAAGAGTGGGAAATTTGACAAGGAAGGATGAGATGCCATTAAATGTGATGCTTGAAGTCGAGGTCTTTGATGTTTGGGGAATCGATTTCATGGGGCCTTTTATCTCGTCTTGCAATAATCAGTACATCTTGCTGGTAGTCGATTATGTCTCCAAATGGGTAGAAGTTAAAGCTTTACCGACAAATGATGCAAGGGCAGTGCTAAATTTTCTTCATAAGCAAATTTTCACAAGGTTTGGAACACCTCGGGTAATCATAAGTGATGAAGGGTCGCATTTCTGCAACCGTAAGTTCACTTCTATGATGCAGCGTTATAATGTGAATCATCGAGTGGCTACTGCCTATCATCCGCAAACAAATGGTCAAGCAGAAGTGTCTAACAGAGAGATAAAGCGCATTCTAGAGAAGGTTGTTTGTCCGTCAAGGAAGGATTGGTCTTTAAAGCTCGATGAAGCTGTTTGGGCTTACAGAACAGCATACAAAACTCCACTTGGTATGTCCCCGTTTCAGTTGGTGTACGGTAAGGGATGTCATCTACCTGCGGAGCTTGAGCATAAGGCCTACTGGGCATTGAAAAAGTTGAACCTGGATTTAGATACAGCTGGTAAGAAAAGAATGCTTCAGCTTAATGAACTTGATGAATTTCGACTTCAAGCGTACGAAAATAACAAAATGTATAAGGAAAAGGTGAAGAGGTGGCACGATAGGAAGCTACATCCTAAGTTATTTGTGTCGGGGCAACGAGTTCTCTTATTCAACTCTCGGCTCTGACTTTTTCCTGGGAAGTTGAAATCGAGGTGGTCTGGACCTTTTATTGTCAAAACTGTGTTTCCACATGGAGCGGTGGAAATTTTTGAGAATGATCCGGACCAAACATTCAAGGTTAATGGTCAGCGGTTGAAGCACTACTATGGGGACATGGCAAACCGAGAAGTGGTTAGCGCCATTTTGTTGACTACTTGAGAATGGTACGCAACGTCAAGCTAATGATAAAAAAGAAGCGCTGCGTGGGAGGCAACCCATGAATTGTTGTTACAGGAACCCTTAGAAGTTAATAACCTATCCAAAAACACAAAAAAATCAGAAAATAGGGGCTGAAAAAAAAATTCCAGTAACCCCCTGAGCGCTCGCTCAGCATTGCTGAGCGACCGCTCAGCTTTGCTGAGCGACCGCTCAGGGGTCAACTGCCATAATTTTTTTTTTACGTTCAGAAAAAAAAAACAAAAAAACTCAGAAAAATAAAAAAACCCATCACAGCCCATAAACCCACGAATTCTTTTCCTATTACCCCATGATTTTATCCCTCAACCCCACTCCTAATCTAATTTAACCTATTCCACACCCTATATATACATACACCTATCCTACATATCTCCCACAAACTTCCTACACTTAAACTCTCTTCCAAGCACCAAAACTCCGTTCTTACACACTTTTATTCACGAATCAATGGCACCCAAGAGAGCACGCACTATTGATAGCAGCAGCACAGTTCCTACTGCTGATTCATCGAGGGGTACTGCTGCAAGGCCTCGGTTAACTGACAGAGCTGCGGAGGAGGAGTACACTAGGCTTTTGGGGAAGTCGATTCTGAAGGAGAGAGGGTTTTTACCATCGGGGAGGGATGGTGAGTTGCTACCCATGATTACAGAGAAGGGGTGGATAGCTTTCTGTGAGTCGCCCGAAGCAGTGCCGATGAGTGTGGTTCGCGAGTTCTATGCGAACGCGAAGGCTGAAAAGAATAGGTTTTCTGTGGTCCGAGGGCTGACGGTTGATTATCACCCTGCGGCGATTCGCCGTGTGATTGGACAGCGAGAGAGGAAGCCCGAGGAGGAGAACTGGAATGAAAAGACTGCTGAGGATTTTGACTTGGATTTGATTTGTGCGACTCTCTGTAGACCGGGCACAGTTTGGACCTTCAGGACCGGCACTAATGAGTATCGTCACTTCCCGGCGATCGCTATGAACAGGTATGCCCGTTCATGGAATGCATTTATTTGTGCTAATATTTTGCCTTCTTCGCATGCACACGAGGTCACAGTTGAGAGAGCACAGTTGTTGTGGGGAATTCTTAATGAGGAGTACTATGTAGACCTTGGTGAGTTTATCTACCAAGGAATTTTGAAGTTTTTGAGGGGAGCTAAGCATATGAACATCCCGTATGCATCCACGGTTATGAAGCTGTGCCGAGCAGTAGGAGTGAACTGGCCGGCTCATGAGCAGTTGCAGTTGCCGGCAGCTCCGATTGATTCTGGCACTCTGAATGGGATGCAGGAGTGGACCGGTGGTGAGCCTGAGGAGCATGGGCTGGGTTATCGTCTTCCAAGAGGGCGTCCAGTATGAGGTGCTACTATGGCTAGGACTGGGCGTGATGAGGCTGGTTCTTCGAGAGCTCAGGAGGGTGCTGGGTTGGCTGATGCTCAGTATAGGAGGCTTTCACAGCGGATGGATGCCATGTATGAGACGCAGAGCAGGTTTGCTCAGGAGCTCACCCTTGCGTTAGGGACTGCTTTTCGGGGCCTTGGAGCTGATATCCAGTGGCCAGTTTTTGGTGAGGACTCTGCATACCGCCGCCTGATACTCCACCCACTGAGGGTGATGATGATGATGACTCCGAGTAGGTATACCCTGTGTTCCTTTCTACTACCTTCACTGAGGACAGTAAAGATTTTAAGTTTGGGGGTGGTAGTTGAGAAATATTGTGTGTGTCATATAACTGCATATTCATGATAGTTTAGTTCATATAGTTGCATAATTTATGCCATATAGTTTTTTTGTTATGTATGTCATGTAGCTCATGCATTTACCATGATCCCTTTTGCAATGATTTATCGACTGAATTGTGATATTGATGCGAGTGTAGTGATAGCATTAAAGTGATATTAAGTCGTGTAGGTTGATATGCATGCTAGAAGCACTTGTAATTCAACTAAGTCTTAGAGAATGCGTAAGGGCTAGATTGTTGTTATGAGTTGATTGTTTTCGAGGTCAATCTATTTATTATGCTTAGAATTCGATAATAGGCTTTTAGTGATAAAGGCATGAAAAAGAAAAAATTTGGAGTAAAAAAAATGGAATTTGTTGCTAGTTGTGGCTAGGCGTCAAATGGCTAGTAGCCGGCTCGCATGTGGTGCGAGTAGTCTAGGGTTGAGCAAGATGGAGCGAAACGCACTTGCTCATAAGTTATTAAAAAAAAAAAAATTTTGGTGGTTATGCATAATTGATCAAGAGTGGGCTCTGTGGTATTCGAGTTATTAAGTTCTTAGGGGACTTTGTTCCTAGTGACCTAAGGCTTTTAGAGTCTGGGATCCGCTAACCTAACGCTCGTTACATGGATACCATTGTATAAGTCTTTTGTGGACCTCACTCATTGCACGGTCAAATAAGCATTTGTGTTGTGAATAAAAAGCACGATTCCGTTGTAAGCTCCAGAATTCTTGTAGTGTTGTATATCACTTTGTGCCTAGAATTTTTATTCTTTGTATAATCATGGGATTGCCTTGAGGATAGTCGAGTCATAATAATTGGTCTAGTTCCGAAGCATATCTGTTAAGCATTTGCACACACCACGTTTCTGGCAGTATGTCCGTTTGCATGAGTTTATTGATCTTTAGTTGTCTAACTACATTTGTTGAGATGTTGCAATTTGGTTGGTTTATTTGTAGTAAGGGGGATCGCTACATTTTCATATAGATTGCATTCATGCATGTTTTTATTTGTTTTTGAGTCTGTGACGCTTGAGGACAAGCATCGATTTAAGTTTGGGGGTGTGATAAGTGGCATTTTATACCACTTAGAGCGTCTTAAAATGGCTTAAATTGGTGTCTTGAAATCAAGTATTTTGTGTATTTGATGCGTTTTTCTAGTGTTTATGCATTTCAGGGTATTAGTTGCATTTCGGGGGAGGAATCATCAAGAATAAGCCTTGGCATGTGTTCACCATTGTGAGAGGAAAGAAATGGACAGATTACGGCGAAGAAACGGAGCAACTCAGGATTTTTTCCAGTAGAGGTCTGAGCGCCCGCTCAGCAATGCTGAGCGGCCGCGCAGGAAGCTGAGCGCCCGCTCAGCTATGCTGAGCGGCCGCGCAGGGTCGGGAAAAGAGGCAGTTTATTTTAGGACTTTTAATTCTGTTTGGCTTCCACTTCTATGTAATCTGAGTTTTATAGGACTATTATATAAGTAGATTTGAGACGTTTTTAAGAGAGAAGATAGTAGTATTACGCAAGGAGCGAAGGAGATAAAGAAGAAGGCCGATTTAGCACACCGCAACGAAGAGGAAGCATATTTTCTTGTGATTCTTGTTTCGTTGTAACGTTGGATGCTAGTTTTCTTACTTTGAACTTATTTACTCTTGTGACGTACTCTGATTTAATATAATCAGTTTAGTTATTATTTTCTTGTGTTTGTTTATCATGATTTCATATGAACCCATGATGACAATAAGTGCTATTATGGGCTAATCGTGATCATGGGGTTGCAACGGATTTATTATGGAATTCTTTAGTAATTATTTAATACTTTAGTATGTGATGATTGTATGATATCTAGTATTGGTTGTGCGTATTCGTCTTACGTGCATCGCGAACATATAAGATAGGGTGTTAATCTCTTGTGAAGCGACGGTGGATCTTGAGATTTAGAACTTGCCATGCTAGCATAGGTTCATGTACGTTATGCATGATTAGTGGGTAACTCTAACAGTTTTATTTGCCCTATGTAATCAAAAGGAATAACTTGTGCTTAAATCGTTGTGTTGTCAATTTCTGTAGACATATAGGAACTCAACATAATTGATGACTATTCAACTTCTATCTTGATTATGGATGTTTGGTAGAATGGTATTAGTACAATGAAAGTTGGCTTTTATCAGTTTTATGTTATTCGATTAATATCATCACTATCACTTACTAAAGGTAATAACAATGACTATTGAAGGAAGTAGTAATGAAGTTGTGATCTCATGAGTGTTTTATTATTGATAATTTGAAGTGTTAGTTAAGTGATTAATTAAGTAGTTAATTGTAGTTAATATTTAGTTAACAATTTTAAGTGTTAGTGTCTTAACATTGAGAAGTAATCATACATTGGTGAGTGAGTTTAATTAGACAATAATTTAGTCTGAGTCTCTGTGGGAACGAACTAGAAAGTATTCTATATTACTTGCGAACGCGTATACTTGCGTGAATATTAGCGCGTGTTTTCGCCCTAACATGGACACGCAGAAGGAGGTGCCCAACTTACAAGATATTCCGGTAGTCAACGAATTTGAAGACGTATTCCCACAAGACCTTCCGGGATTACCACCCGATAGAGTGATTGAATTTGCTATTGAGTTGGCCCCAGGGACGGTGCCAGTTTCAAAAGCACCTTACCGATTAGCCCCGTTAGAAATGAAGGAATTAGCTATCCAATTGCAGGAACTCTTGGATAAGGGTATGATAAGACCCAGTGTGTCTCCGTGGGGAGCACCAGTTTTATTTGTTAAGAAGAAAGATGGGAGCATGAGGCTGTGCATCGACTATCGAGAGTTGAACAAGCTAACCATAAAGAACAGGTACCCAATACCTAGAATAGACGATCTGTTTGACCAGCTAAAGGATGCTGTTTATTTTTCCAAGATTGACCTGAGAACTGGATATCACCAACTAAAGATTAAACCCGAAGATATTTCCAAGACAGCG
Source organism: Apium graveolens (assembly GCF_009905375.1). Lineage (NCBI taxonomy): Eukaryota > Viridiplantae > Streptophyta > Magnoliopsida > Apiales > Apiaceae > Apium > Apium graveolens. The sequence goes on from NC_133648.1 coordinate 260,546,980, forward strand.
TTCCATACCAGGTATGGGCATTATGAGTTCTTGGTAATGTCCTTTGGATTAACCAATGCCCCAGCGGCTTTCATGGATTTAATGAATAGAGTATTTAAGAAGTACTTGGACAAGTGTGTGATAGTTTTTATCGATGATATTTTGATCTACTCCAGGACTGAGGCAGAACATGCAGAGCATTTGAGGATAGCTCTAGGAATACTCAGAGAGGAACAGTTATATGCCAAATTCTCGAAGTGTGAATTCTGGCGGAATGAAGTACAGTTTTTAGGACATGTGATCAATAAAGAAGGAGTAATGGTCGACCCCTCCAAGATAGAGGTGGTCTCAAATTGGGAAAGGCCAACCACACCCACAGAGGTAAGGAGTTTCATAGGATTGGCCGGCTACTATCGTAGATTTGTACAGGACTTTGCGAAGATCGCAGCCCCTTTGACATGACTTACTCGTAAGACAGAGAAGTTTGAATGGACGGAGAAATGCGAGAACAGTTTTCAAGAATTAAAGAAAAGGTTGGTAACGGCCCCGGTGTTGGCATTGCCGGACGGAAAAGGAGATTTTGTGATATATAGTGATGCGTCGCACAAAGGATTAGGGTGTGTGCTGATGCAGCACGGTAAAGTGATTGCGTATGCGTCGAGACAATTGAAGGAATATGAGATTAGATATCCTACTCATGACCTTGAGCTTGCGGCAATAGTATTTGCCTTAAAAAATTGGAGGCACTACTTGTATGGAGAGAAGTGCGAGATTTTCACAGACCATAAGAGCCTCAAGTACATATTTACGCAGAAAGAGCTCAACATGCGCCAGAGGAGATGGTTAGAACTAATCAAGGACTATGATTGTGAGATTCTCTATCATCCAGGGAAAGCCAATGTAGTGGCTGATGCCCTTAGTAGAAAGGAAAGACTCAGAATGATAACGACTTCAGAAGAATTGATAAGAGATTTTGAGAAAATGGAAATAGAAGTAAAGGTAACCGGAACCGGAACTGAAAAGCTTTTTGAGATCTCAATGCAGCCAGAGTTATTGGAAAAGATCCGATTGTGCCAAGAGAAAATAATGAATGAAGGCAGAAAGTCAATGACTGGAGAGGAGATCCATACTGAGAAAGATGATAAAGGGATAATGAGGTACTCTTACCGGATTTGGGTTCCAAACGTTCAAGAAGTTAAAGATCAGATTTTGGATGAAAGCCATAGTTCAAGGTATTCCATTCACCCGGGAAGTACCAAGATGTATAGGGATTTGAAGGAATATTACTGGTGGCCCAACATGAAGAGGGACGTAGAAGAATGGGTAAGCAAATGTTTGACTTGCCAAAGAGTAAAGGCAGAGCACCAGAGACCCAGTGGACTTTTACAACCCCTGGAGATTCCCGAGTTGAAATGGGAACATATAGCGATGGATTTTGTTGTAGGCTTGCCAAGGACGAAAGCCAATCATGACACCATATGGGTAATTATAGACCGACTGACAAAGTCAGCTCATTTCATTCCTATCAATGAGAGATACACAGTCGATAGACTGGTGGACATTTACCTTAAGGAAATAGTGACGCGACATGAAGTCCCAGCGTCCATTGTCTCAGACCGAGACCCCAGGTTCAACTCCAGATTTTGGAGGAGCTTTCAGGAATGTGCGGGGACCAAGTTAAATATGAGTGCCGCGTACCATCCCCAGACGGATGGGCAGAGTGAAAGGACCATCGAGACACTAGAGGATATGTTGAGAGTCTGTGCAATAGACCTTAAAGGAAGTTGGGATGACTACTTGTCGTTGATCGAGTTTTCTTATAACAATAGCTTTCATGCTAGCATCGGAATGCCGCCTTATGAGGCCCTGTACGGAAGAAGGTGTCGATCTCCCTTATACTGGGATGAAATAGGAAAGCGGAAGATGCTCGGACCCGAAGTGGTCCAAAGGACCAAAGATATAATGGATCTTATCAAAGGACGGCTTGTAGCAGCCAAGACAGACATAAGAAATATGCAGACCTAGCCCGAAAGGACAAGGAATATGAAGTCGGGGACTTAGTACTGCTAAAGGTATCCCCTTGGAAGGGATTAATGAGATTTGGAAAGAAAGGAAAACTAAGCCCAAGATATATTGGACCTTTTGAGATATTAAGAAGGATTGGAAAGTTAGCTTACGAGCTAGCCTTACCCCCTAACTTGCAACAAGTTCATAATGTGTTCTATGTGTCAATGCTAAGGAAGTATCATCGGGATGCCAGACACATAGTGGAGTACGAGCAGGTGGATATGCAGCTAGATCTGACTTACGTGGAGAAGCCAGTAAGGATTATAGATAAGAAGGAGCAGGTGCTTCGGAACAAGGTGATCAAGCTAGTTAGAGTACTATGGCAGAATCATAATCTTGAAGAATCAACTTGGGAACTAGAGAATGCAATGCTAGAAAAGTACCCCCATTTGTTTTCTATTTGATTCCGGGACGAAATCCTTTTAAGGAGGGGAGACTGTAATAACCCCCAAAATTTTGAACTTTTTGTAACCCTTATGAATAGTGTTTTAGCTGAATGAGAAAACTTTTCATGCCACACTATCTAGGGGTTCTGTTATGGATATTTTGAGATTTTATTAGTACTCTACATACATGGTATATAAGTGTATGTAAAGATCGTCAGAATCCAATTCCGAACACTTTGATTTTTCCCGGAAATCCACTAGATACGGAAAGAATTGAGTATAAGGTAACAGGATAAAAAGGATTTAAATTAAAGGATTATAAGAGAGGATCATAAAAGGAATATAATAGATTGAGAAAGGTTAAGGGAACCTAAGTAATAAGATCCCGGGTATGATCCCTCAAACGATAAACGAAAACGAAAGTTAAGCGAACCGTATAACAGATCAGCGGTCATTAGGCAAACAATTAGGAAGTTAACCAAAGGGATTAGAGAGGATGATGTCACCCAACCAATGAGAAGAGGACAAGGAGGGAAAGATGACATCATAGCATGACATAAGCATGACATTGGAAGGAAGGAAATGTGGTGGATTGTTAACCACACAAAACCAAGGTTAAATTGGTAATTAACCAAAAACAAATGAAATATTCAACCAACCAAGCCAAACAATTCATTTTTCATCAAAACAAGAACACAAGGCATTTTATTTTCTTCATGCTCTCGGCTTTTTACTATTTCAAAGAGAAAGAAATTTCAAAACTCAAGATCAAGACTTCCTAAATTGGTAAGATAATTCCCTAGTCATCCTTATGCATAGTTATGGCTATATTATGAGTTTAAGCCTTCAATTCTTTCTCAATCTTCTTCAAGAAATCAATGAAGAAGACAATGAATAGTGACTTCAAGAATTTTAACTTGATTTTCTTGTTTTTCCTTTAAGATCCAAGCTTTCCTAAGACTCCTCAAGGCTTCTTAAGGCTTCCTAGCTACTCACACCACTTCAAGGAAGGTATATCATCTCCAAACCCTAGCTTTAATTTGTATATTAGGTTGATTATGGTTGTGAGGGTAAAGAGTAGCTTGAAACTTGTTTGTTTAAGAGTTTGGGTTGGAATGGTGGTGATTGATTTGTTGGAATCTTATGATTTGGTTAAAGAATGTAATATAGTTTAAATTCAAGTTTTTGGATTAAGTAAATTGATTTTAATGAGTTGATTTGGGGCTGTTGTAATGTAGTTTAGATGGAGGTTTGTTTGGGTTGTGAATTGGGGTTGAATTGTGATGGTTTTGGAATGGTTTAAATTTGGGAAATCGCGTAAACATAGCCGTCATAATGTCCGATTTACTTTAGACTGCTTTTGTTCATAACATTAGGACCCGAGAACCCCCTGCTAGATGTTGACCACTGCCATGTTTAGATAGCTCATGTTACGAGCTTCGTTTCGATATGTAGTTCGTTTGATTCCGATATACGGTTTAGGATAAACGATCGTTTTAAGCAACGGCATTTCGCGAATGAAACTTTTCCCCTCGCCTTACTTTGAAACATAGGTTAAAGACCAAAAAGGGTTAATTAATGTATGAAACAATTATGGTAAGAGTGTTAGGCAGTTGGTAAGACACTCGTGAAGGAATCGCCTTAAAACTCGTAATGGTTAAATTATTAAAAATGGTGGAGCCGAGGGTACTCGAGTGACTTAAGAGAATCAGTAAGCGCAAAACAAGCGTTAGAGTCTAAGTTAGTTAAAGTATAGATTTACAAGTGACTTTGGTTTAATTCCAACTTACTTGTTGTTTATAGGTTACCAGACTCGTCCTGAGCCTTTTATCACCCCCAGTCGCTCAGGCAAGTTTTCTACCCGTTATAACTGTTGTTGTGATGTATATGTGTATATGCATGATCTTGCGATAAATTCATATTTGTTATTAGCAAATTCTTGCGATATATTATAGCATGTGATATGGTACATATGCATGCCTGTTTCGTATTCTTGCTATATATATCTGTTGGTTCAGTTGATAATACCTATGCTAGAGAATAGCGGTAATTTGCATATACCCTTAGTATAGGGACCCAAAGGTGAAAACATTTTCTAAAACCGGGAGTCGAGGATCCCGAGTAGATTTTATATATATATATATATATATTTATATATATATGGTTATAGTTTTCACAACTATTAATCGAGTAAGGGTTATTCGATAACTTTATATTATTTATTGAATATTATTTCGAATATTCATTCGATGGCTTATGACTCTTTTTATTTTATTAATTGAATATTATTTGAATATTCATTTGAGGATGTATGACTCCTTTATTTTATTTAATGAATATTATTTATAATATTCATTCGAGGTATTATGATTCTGCTTATTACTGAAATATATTCTTTATTTTATTAAAGAATAAGGTGTCAATAATCAAACTTATTTTCGATTATTCAAATAAAGATAGTACTTTCATATAAGTATATCTTTGGTTATTTAATATCCATTTCAAGTATAAGTTTTAAAACTTCTACTTCGATTATTTTTATAAGGATTATCTTTATGAGAATATTATTTAAATAATAATATTCAGATATTTTCTAATATATCGGGACTGATTTATTTTAATAAATCAGCAGTACTCCAAACATTCTTAAAAATGTTTTCGAGTCTTCAAAATGATTTTTAAATTTAGAGTGGACCCCAAAACTCATTTTTTTATATTTAAGATCTTCCTTTCAAAGGGGATTTAAATACTCGCTCAAAACCTGGGGGATCCAGCTCTGTGGTGCATTTTACATTCGCAACGTGGTTGCTGTTTTGAGAAAACAAATGAATTGATTACTTACCCAACGTCGGGAAGTAAGCCCATCTAATTGAGTCGGCATAAGCGACAGGCCGGGGTACGGTCTATCAAAGTGGAAGTGGCTGGGTGGCAGTCCATCAACGCGTAAGAGGCCGGGTGGCGGTCCAGCACAAGGTCCTTATGTGGCCAAGGTACTTATTGGTATCTTTGCCTGATCAGCAAGATATCGGGTTTATGCCAAAATTCTTTTCCTTTCCAAAATTCATTGGATGTTTCAAACTCTGTTCATACTTGACATAACAGAGGTTCCAGGAAATGTTTAAGAGATATATATGTGGATATATATCGGGACTAAATAAAGTATCTCGTAACTTTATTTCATTCAATAATATTTCAAAGATTGAATCTATTCAAGTCTTAACTTGTGGTCTCATCTATGGGATGACCTTTTTTAAACCTATAATACTTTGAACAGTGGTAGTTCAAGTAGCCTTATAAATGATATAAGTATAGAGAAGTATTTGATAATTTCTTCCCTTATTTTGCTTATATCCAGTAAGTAATTATCTTACACTTGATAAGGTTTCCAGCAAGTTATCCATTTAGATACTTGCGTTATTGTTTATAGTATATATTATTCTTGCGAGCTATAATGCTCATTCTTGCTTTATTTCTTCATCACACAACAACAGTTAGGAAGGATGGCCAGACTCAAGCAGACCCAGCGCAAGAGCGTGGAAAGCGCCCCGCGCCTTCCCGTTGAGATCATAGCTGCTATAGCTGCAGAGGTAGATCTATCTGTAGATCAGACCATCTACTTTTGAGAATCAATTATGTATAATTATAACTTGTGGCAGATAATGGCAATTAATTGTAAACTTATTAAGTAATCATTTTGGGTTGTAATAACTTTTAAATTATGGATTCAAAGACTTGTACTTATTTCAATTTCATCTATGAGACTATAACGGGTTGTGGTGTGTGTTAGTGTGGGGTCACAGCATAAGGTTATTTATTATTAATTAAGTGAAGTGATAATGTGGAAAGAAAGACCGTGACGACCCGGATCCCTGACCCCGGATCTGGGGGTGTTACAGTATATCAGTTAAGCATCCCACACATGCACGTTTCTGGTTGTGAGTTGATTTGTGAGATTTATTCGAACTCTGTTTTGAGTTATTGCATTCTTATAGGTGTTAGGTCCCAATTTGTTTGTAGAAGGGGGGGTTGAATGCAAACAATACCGTTTCGTCGAATAAAATGCGGAATAAAATTGTGAAACAAAATTCAAGTTAAATAAAACTTTTATTAAACTTGAAAGGTGTTACAACTACGGTATCGATTACAAGGGTTTAATCTCAAATCAATTATTACAAAATTAGAATAAATTCGACATGAACTTTTTCTATTTTTGTAATTAAAAGATCAAATGCTAAAAGCGATTTGAGATTAAGTTCTAGGGATTTTAATCCGCTAGATTGATATACAAGAACAAGATAAGTAATTCTAGTGGTTTGGATTTAACATTAACAAGCTAGAATATTTGATCTTGAATAAGCAGATGGAAGATGAAATATTTTGTCTTTGTTCTCTGCTTTTTCTTGTTCTGTGTTTTTGGCTGCTCTGTTTTTGCTGTATATTTTTGAGATGATGTCTTCTGCTTCTATTTATCAAAACAGTCGAAGTTGTTGAACTGCAGTGACAATCTTTTTAAGCTTGAATGACTTTCGGTGAGACAATCTTATTAGAGCTAGGAAGACAATTAAAATGAACTAGCAAGACTTTCGGTATGACTATTGATTGTCATACCGATTGTCATATTAGTTCAAATGAAATTGTTTTTCTGAATACTTAATTGATTTTATTCTAATTGAAAATTCTATCAATTCAATTAACTGAATTAGCAAGACATTCGGTATGACTATCAATTGTCATACCGATTGTCATGCTAGTTCAATCAGTTGCCTTTTTAGAATTATCACAGATTTTAATCAATTAATATTCTGAAAATCCTTAATATTAATTCTAAATTAATTAATCACTTTAATTCAATTAATCAATAAATTAATCCTTGCAGATAGAATTTATTTTCTTAATTAAATTATATGACTTAATTAAATTAATAGAGAATTAATACTATCTCTGAGCAGCATCCATTCTTCAGACAATCTTCGAGACTTATGAATCAATTCCGTCACTTCAATGCTGACACTCGATGTACTGTCTGGTTCATGAGTGACTAACTTTTGTGACGTTTCTTCATGTCTTGACTTTGTTGTTCTGATTGAATCCTTGTAATAAATGATACCTTGACGAGATCTCTGTCACTTGATTAATTCCACGATCTTGATTTATATCACTGAGGCATGATCAACTTCTTGAACTTCTTCCAGTGAATCTTCAAGACTGCAGATGAACAATGTTTCTTTATTCTTTGACAGATGTTACTTTGTGAGATCTCTCTGATGCTTGATCCACTATTTACTTATTACATTCTTATTTGAGTTGAGTTAAATACTCGAATAAACGAGTAGGCTATGACATATGCCTTTCAATCTCCCCCTATTTGCTTGTTAGACAATAACAACAAATACCTAGAGGATAACTCAACTAACAAATAAGAAAAAGATATGAACAGTAATGTAAAGTAAATAGCAGAAAAGTTCTGGATTATATTTAACATTTTCCAGATTCCAAATGAAATTTACAAGTGAATACAAGATAGATGTTCCTCTAGCCTGAACATATAACTACATTAGACTATCTTGATTCATAACGCTCTAATCATATTACATTGAGTTTTGAGCTAATTGACTTTAGTTGTCTTCTCTTCTGACTTCACCTTCTTCTAAATCTTGAAGCAATTCCTTGTCAAAAACACGATCCTTTTCTGAAGTGAAGCTTGCAGGTCTAACTGGTTGAACTCCAACTGTCTTCAACTTATTCTTGAGTTGATTGTACCTTTTAACATTCTTCTCACAATAAGCTTGAATCAAGTCAGCAGCTTGAGTCTTCAACATGGATGAATATCCAGCTGTTCTCAAATGATGTTCCATCCAGACCAGATGCTTAGCTGTTCTCAATGATCTGTGAGACCTTCTTAAGTTCAGCTTCTTTTCTTTGCATCTCTGACTTTTCTTTCTGAAATTCTTTCTCAAACCTAGGATCCACTGTATCTTCTTCTTCCCAATCTTCAAAATCACTTTCTTCTTCAGCTTCAAATAACCCATCTTTATCTTCCTGAGCTGGTTCAGTGGGAATGTCAAAAATATCGAAGTCATCCTGTTCTCCACTGTAGTAGGCATCATCAGCCTTTCCTTTATCTCCAGCAGAAGTATCTTTTTCTTTCCCTTTGGAACTCCCTCCTTTCTTCTCCCCCTTAGTTGAGGGATCCTCTACAGACTTTCCTTTGAAACCTCCACCACTTCCAGAGCCTGATCCTCCACCAGACGGTCCTTCAAAATAAGCTCTTTGTTCTTCATTAGGGCAATGAGAATTCTTGATCATGTAATATAAGTGCTTCATGCCTTCATTCAGATGTTCCATGCCCGTCTCTATCTTTAGAAATCTTGAGTTGTCTAGTGAATGATTCATCTCAACAAGGTCTTCAAGAGAAGTCATTCTTGTATGTAGGGAGCAGAAGTTGGATATGTCATCAGCTGATAAGTTTGGAGTGTCCTGAATAGAATTGAGCTTTGGTATTACAGCAGTCTTTAAATCTGAGATGTCATTCCTTATGATTGCAAGCTGATTGTCGACAGAGGTGGAAGAAGAAGACCGTTCAACCACTTGTGCTTTGAATGCTTGAGCTTCAGCTTGACTTTTGGCAAGTTCTTCTTTCAGGGCAGCAATCTGAGCTAACAGGTTGACAGTATCAGTGTCTGTGTGTGCTCTCACCTGAATTTCACTCATATTTGGTTCACTCATCTCACGTGCATGTGTTTCTCTCAATATGATTGCTCGTGAGGAGTCTTCCAATTGCTGTTCTTGTGTACCTGCATAAAAAATCACCCTAGCCTCTTCAAGAGAGGTCAGTGGTGGTGCAATGGGAATTCGCGAGTCCCGATCCTCAGTCAATGCTATCAAATCTTTTGGAATAGATGTCTGAATTGCTTCAGGGATAGATTGACCGAGTTGCCCTCCACTTTCTCCAGATAAATCTGCGAGTGGAGAATCCCATAAGGGAGCCAGAGGTGTTTGATCTGGGAGGGGAGAAAATGACTCTATTAAAGATGGCGGAGAGTCAGATTTTCCCTCTGAAGCATGTGAATGCTCTTCTGCCGTAACTATGGCAGGCACTGTAACCGACTCGACGTGCACTCCTCGCTGGGTGTCCTGAGTATTATCTGGGGAAGTGTATGGTTCCATTGTGAGTAATGGAATTGTGCTTGACTCAGTACAGGATGCCATGGCCCGATGACGAATTTCAATAGATGCATCCTGTTGAGAGGATGCCTCTAGTAACTGTTCATTGGCCATTTCAAAGTCCATGTCCTGTTGGGAGGACAAGGATGGGCTTTCAGATGCCTCAGAATAGGTTTTTCTTTTCTTAGGAGGAGGCAGAGCTGAGGGTTCACTCAAATTTGACATTTTACTACTTCCTAATAATCTTCTGGGTAACATTTTTGACAGTGGGGGAGAGGGTGAGATAGAATGAGACTCTGTGTTTGGCTCTATGACCTGGGATTGAAGCTGTGGTTCTACAACTTCATGGTCAGCCCTATCAACCACTGAGGGTCTGTTAACAGAAGTAGGAAGAGAGTGAGAGAGAGGAATTACTACCTGTAATGGAAGAGTCTGGGTGGCTTGTACCACTGGAGGTTGAGGTTGCTGTTCATGGCCGGGTAGATTAAAAATAGGTAAAGGAATATAATTGGCCATGAAAGCAGATACAAGTACTGGTACTTGCATAAATTTGAAGGTTGTGTCTTGGCGAGTGTAAATCTTTTTGCTAACTGGTGGGGGTTCAGTTACAGCAGAGTTAGCAAAAAGTGATTTGTGTTCAGGGGTGAGTAGATGATCTGCTATGAGCATAAGAAAACGAGCATAGTAACATGATACCCTACGATTTGTAGAATGATCACGTAAAGCAGAAGTTAGACGTCTCAGGAGAATGGGAAAAAGTAGTTTGCCAAAATTGATCCTTTGATTGAAAACAACCGCAAGACCAATATACTGCAGGGTGGAAGTAATGTTATGAAAATTAGATTTTGTGCAGTTGGCAAACACTTTGGAAAGTGTATCGAAGAAAATATCCCATTCAGACACCAAATTTGATTTAGAAAGTTTGGTTAAATTGATCACCCCCTGATAGTGAATGGCATTGAAAAAATTTGTGATATCATTTTCAGAGGGTAAATTACAGAAATTGTCTAGTGGAAAATTTAAAGCACGATTGACGACTGTTTCATCAACTACATACTGTGTGTTTGCGATGGTGAATGAAAAAGATTTTGAATCATCGGCCACAGTAGAAGTTGTGCAAATCAGTCTAAGAACATCGACGTTTAAAATCACATTTGATTTAATAGCAGAGCTAACAATCGAATGATCATTTAAAAATCTAATCCACGGCTTAAATTTTTCAACATCACATTTTTCCGGATTAAAATAACCAACTTGATTATGCGCGACAATTTGGAAATTGAGAGCCATTTTTTTTTTTTTAAAAGAAAAATAATAAGACACAAGCTTTTCAGAATTTTAAGAATAATATTAAGAAAATTCGAATTAATTAAATTAATTTAATAATTCGAATTAAATTAATTATAATCGAAAAATTTAGACCGAAATGTATCTCGTTAAAATTCTTAACTCACAAGCACAATTTTGATACACCAAAAGACACAAGTAAGAAATTAAAATTAAAATGGAATTTGAAGGGGCAACTTGATTTTAATATGATTTTTGCGTTTTTTATAATAATTTTTATTTATTTTTTTTTAAGAAAATTTCAGCAGCACTTCTTTATGTATATACTTGTATGTATATATCACAAAGTGATGATTAAGTGTGCTGAGTAAAAACTCGAGCAAAGAAATGAATCAGATTTTTTTTTTTGATTTGGTTTGTCTTGTTCGAGGAGAGAGAAGAGAGTAAAACTGTTAGAATTTTTAAGAAATGAACTGCTAGGTTGAAAGTGATTCAAAACAATACAGCAACACCCTTATATAACAGCTGGTATGACAATCCGGGATTGTCATATCGATTGTCATACCAGGCAAAAGAAGAAAAATAAAACAAATAAAAAGAGTATTAAAAATATAACTGGTATGACAATCTGATAGTCATACCGATTGTCATACCAGTACAAAATAATTCTGATATTAATTTTATTACTGGCATGACAATCAATAGTCCTACCGATTGTCTTGCCAGTTATAAAATTAATCTGATATTTTAAAATAAGCAATAATTATATACTAAAATGATTTTCAGCAAGACAATTTCAATTGTCTTGCCGATAGTCTTTCTAGTATTAATATAAAATAACTATTAACATATTTATATTTACATGAATACTGAAATGATTTTCAGCAAGACAATTTTAATTGTCTTGCCGATAGTCTTTGCAGTATTAAAATAAAATGAATATGTACAGACATCTAATTAAGTACTGAACCTTCATTTCAAAAATAGTAAAACTGAAATAGTAAAACTGAAATAGTAAAACTTATAATTTTTACAGAAACAAAGATAATATATCAGAATTAATTATTTTTATTCCAAAAAATAGATTTCTGTTGAATTTTAGCAAATAAAATTCATAGAAAAATATTTTTAGAGGAAATAAAATATTCTGAGATATTTTCAATTAACAAGTAGAGTAAATAACCATAGATAAGATAATATATATTACATAGAAATAAGCAAGAAATATGATAAAATGATAAAATAAATTTGCAAATGAATTTTTCATTTATGAAAAATTTATTTGTAAATTCATTCAAGAACATATTCCAGATATTAATTAAGTTAATCACTAAAACTATTTAACATGCCCAATTTACCAACTAATCTGGTAAATGTGGATTCGTCAAGTGGTTTAGTGAAAATATCTGCTATTTGTTCTTCTGTTGGAACAAAAAATAGTTCAACAGTACCATTCATGACGTGCTCTCTAATAAAATGATACCTGATGTCAATGTGCTTTGTCCTCGAGTGCTGCACAGGGTTGTTGGTGATGGCTATTGCACTTGTATTGTCACATAAAATAGGAATCTTGTTCAATACAGAGCCATAGTCTCGTAGTTGATTCCTAATCCACAAGATCTGAGCACAGCAGCTTCCAGCAGCAATATATTCAGCCTCGGCCGTTGAGTTGGAAACTGTTTGCTGTTTCTTGCTGTACCATGAGACTAGCCTGCTTCCTAGGAATTGACAACTTCCTGAGGTGCTTTTCCTATCAACAACACTTCCTGCGTAATCTGAATCTGTATATCCAACAAGGTTAAAACCAGATTCTTTAGGGTACCAAATACCTAGATTTGGTGTTCCCTTAAGATATCTTAAGATTCTTTTAACAGCAACGAGATGAATATCTCTAGGATCCGCTTGGAACCTTGCACATAGGCATGTAGCATACATAATATCTGGTCTACTTGCAGTAAGATAGAGTAACGAGCCAATCATACCTCTGTAGCTTGTGACATCTACCTTAATGGAGTTTTCACATGGTCCAAGCTTGACAGCTGTAGTTGATGGAGTCCTTGCTGATGCAGAATCCTCTAGATTGTACTTTTTGAGGAGTTCCTTGAGATACTTGGATTGACAAATAAATGTTCCATCTAACCTTTGATTTACTTGTAATCCAAGAAAGAACTTCAGCTCTCCCATCATGCTCATTTCAAACTTGCTGTGCATTAACTTAGCAAATCTCTTACAGAGATTATCATTAGTAGACCCAAATATTATATCATCCACATAGACTTGGACTAATATAGTATCATTCTTATGTTTTTTAGAAAAGAGAGTTTTGTCTATGACACCTCTAATAAAGCTATTTTCAATAAGAAATTCAGAGAGAGTGTCATACCATTTTCTTGGTGACTGTTTTAGCCCATAGATAGCCTTGAAAAGAAAGAAGACAAAATCCATATGATCTGGATCTTCAAAACCAGGAGGTTGCTCTACATATACCTCTTCATCCAACTTTCCATTCAGAAAGGCGCTCTTGACATCCATTTGATAAACTTTAAAGTTTGAAAATGCTGCGAATGCCAGAAATATCCTTATGGCCTCAAGTCTAGCCACTGGAGCATAGGTTTCATCATAATCAATACCTTCAGCTTGAGAATACCCTTTAGCTACCAGTCTTGCCTTGTTTCTTGTAACCACACCATCTTCATCTAGTTTATTCCTGAATACCCACCTTGTACCAACAGCTTTCTTGTGTACAGGCCTAGGTACCAGTTTCCAGACTTGTTGACTTTCAAACTGATTGAGTTCATCTTGCATAGCAATCACCCAATCTGGATCAGTTAGTGCTTCTTCAATTTTCTTAGGTTCTATCTCAGAAAGAAATCCTGAGAACAGACACTCATTTTGAGTAGCACGTCTAGTTCTGACTCCAACATCTGGATCACCAATAATCAACTCAAAAGGGTGAGCTTTATTCCAGACTGTCTGTCTTGGAAGATTTGATCTTGATGATTCGCCTTGAAATTCATTGTGATGTTGTGTCCTACTAGATGATCCTTCAGCATCTCCCCCTGAGTTGTTGCCATGTTGACTTGAAGATTCTCCGTCAGTAGCAGTGGTATCTCCATTGTTTCCAGAGTTTCCATCACTATTACCTTGAGTATTATCAGGATTAACAGGTTCTTCAACAGCAACAACCTCAGGTTCTTGACCATGTTCTGACTCTGAATCTGACATATCATCAAACTTCAGTTTCTCAGAAGGATCTTCAGTTTGGATACTAGGGAGTTTAGTGTCATCAAAAGTAACATTGACACTTTCAGTTACTTTGTGTTGATCAATGATATACACTCTATATGATCTTCTTCCATATCCAACAAAAATACCCTCATATGCCTTTGCCTCGAACTTACCATGACGATCATCTCCATCCTTGAGCACGAAGCATCTGGCACCAAATACATGAAAGTATTTGATAGAAGGTTTCTGTTCATTCAAAATCTCATAAGGAGTTTTCATGAAGTCTTTGTTGATTAGAGTTCGATTCTGAGTATAACATGCAGTATTGACAGCTTCAGCCCAAAAGTACATTGGAAGACCTGATTCATTTAACATCGTTCTTGAAGCTTCAATCAATGTACGATTCTTCCTTTCTACCACTCCATTTTGCTGAGGGGTTCTAGGAGCTGAAAATTGTCTGGTAATCCCTTTGTCTGTACAGAATCCAGTTAGAAGTGCATTCTTGAATTCTGTTCCATTATCTGACCTTATTGCTCTAACAGGGACGTTAGAATCTAACTCAATCATCTTGATATGATCAATCACAACTTGTGGTGTTTCATCCTTTGAGTGAAGAAATAAAACCCACGTATACTTGGAATAGTCATCAACTATCACAAGACAGTAACACTTCTTTGACATAGAAAGGATATTAACTGGTCCAAATAAATCCATGTGCAATAATTGCAGAACACCAGTTATGGAAGATGTGTCAGTGCCTTTGTGACTTGCTTTCTTTGACTTTCCTTTCTGGCAAGCCTCACATAGTCCTTCTGGAGAGAATTCCAGCTGAGGCAGACCTCTTACCAGTTCTCTTTTGACAAGAGAATTCATTGTCTTGAAATTGAGATGGGAAAGTCTCTTGTGCCATAGCCAACTCTCATTTGACGATGCTTTTGCATAGAAACAATTGACTTCAAGATTGCTTCCAGAGTTCATGTCAGCTACGAACAGATTTCCTTTCCGTATTCCCATTAAAGAGGGTTTTTCACTTTTCTTGTGCAGAATCTGACACTTCAGCTTGTCGAATAAAACATTGTAGCCGTTGTCACAGAACTGACTAATGCTAAGCAGATTGTGTTCAAGTCCTTGCACAAGATATACATTTTCAATGATAACATTTCCAGCTTGCAAACAGCCATATCCCTCCGTTAAACCTTTGCTGTTATCTCCAAAGGTAACCACTGGGCCAGCTTTCTCAACCACATTTGATAGCAGGGCTCTATCTCCGGTCATATGTCTTGACGATCCACTGTCAAGAATCCACACTACCGGTTGTACCTGTTTAATGCCCTCTTTTCTTGACGATGAGGTGCTTGCATCACTAGCCATGAGAGCAAGATTCCCAACTTCTTCATCTTCACTGTCAGTATCATCCCAACTTCTTCCCTTTGCCAGGTACGCCCTTTCAGATTTACTCTTCTGATTAGAATCATAAGAGTTCTTCCTTGCCTGTTTTGGCTTTCTGCATTCTGTGGCAAAGTGTCCCAACTCATTACAGTTGAAGCATCGGATGGTGCTTCGATCAACCATCCCTGTTTTATACCCACCACTGCTGGTGTTAGAGGATGAAGATCCACCTTTCTGGAATCTGTTGTAGTTGGACTTGTACTTGAACTTGGGATTCCTTTTGAATCTGATATTTGAGAATCTCTTGACAATCAGGGCCATTGACTCATCCTCCAATTGCTCCAGTTCTTCCAAGGAATAATAATCATCTCCTGATTGATTGGTAGTAGGAGAATCAAATTCTGCTACTATAACATTGTCTTCAACCTTGGAAGACTGTACCATTCTGTCTGACTGTTGAGATTGTTGTTGATATAGTGGTTGTTGTTGTTGTTGTTCATCAGCTACCAGAGCAGTAGACGTGCTGACCACCCTTCCTTTCCCGTAAACCTCCTTCTGCTGAATCTGCTCCAACTCATAAGTCTTTAACACACCATAGAGCCTTTCCAAAGAAATCTCACTCAGATCTCTTGCTTCTCTTATGGCAGTGATTCTATGTTCGAGATGAGTTGGCAGTGTCAAAAGGAACTTTTTGTTGACCTCCCTGATGGAATAGTATTTACCATTAATATTCAGGTTATTGATCAATGCATTGTACCTCTCAAACACTTCAGTGATTCCTTCTCCTGGATTGGATTTAAAGTATTCATACTCAGAGGTTAGGATTTCTAGTTTGTTCTCCCTAACTTCCTCTGTGCCTTCATTAATAATCTCAATAGTTTCCCAGATATGTTTGGAATCTTTACAATTCATCACATGTCTATTCATTAGGGGATTAAGGGAATCTACTAAGATTAATTGAAGGCTAGCATCCAGGGAAGATTCTTCTATTTCAGCAGGAGAGAAGTCCTCAGGATCCTTCACATAAGTTCTCGCTTGGGTGATCACCACATCATTCTCTATTACCTCTGGTTCAATAACCATAGGTATTTTTGGACCCTTCTTCAACACTTGCAAATATTTGGGATTAGCAACCTGTAAAAACAGTAGCATCTTCTTCTTCCACATCACATAATTTTCTTTATCGAAAAGTGGAATTTTAACGGTTCCAACTTTTTGTGTAGTCATTATGAATTTTTGAGTGAATAAAAATTCAAGAAGTGAAAGAAACACAAAAGTCTAGGATCTAGATTTGTACGTTAATCAGAAGGCTCTGATACCAATTGTTAGGTCCCAATTTGTTTGTAGAAGGGGGGGTTGAATGCAAACAATACCGTTTCGTCGAATAAAATGCGGAATAAAATTGTGAAACAAAATTCAAGTTAAATAAAACTTTTATTAAACTTGAAAGGTGTTACAACTACGGTATCGATTACAAGGGTTTAATCTCAAATCAATTATTACAAAATTAGAATAAATTCGACATGAACTTTTTCTATTTTTGTAATTAAAAGATCAAATGCTAAAAGTGATTTGAGATTAAGTTCTATGGATTTTAATCCGCTAGATTGATATACAAGAACAAGATAAGTAATTCTAGTGGTTTGGATTTAACATTAACAAGCTAGAATATTTGATCTTGAATAAGCAGATGGAAGATGAAATATTTTGTCTTTGTTCTCTGCTTTTTCTTGTTCTGTGTTTTTGGCTGCTCTGTTTTTGCTGTATATTTTTGAGATGATGTCTTCTGCTTCTATTTATCAAAACAGTCGAAGTTGTTGAACTGCAGTGACAATCTTTTTAAGCTTGAATGACTTTCGGTGAGACAATCTTATTAGAGCTAGGAAGACAATTAAAATGAACTAGCAAGACTTTCGGTATGACTATTGATTGTCATACCGATTGTCATATTAGTTCAAATGAAATTGTTTTTCTGAATACTTAATTGATTTTATTCTAATTGAAAATTCTATCAATTCAATTAACTGAATTAGCAAGACATTCGGTATGACTATCAATTGTCATACCGATTGTCATGCTAGTTCAATCAGTTGCCTTTTTAGAATTATCACAGATTTTAATCAATTAATATTCTGAAAATCCTTAATATTAATTCTAAATTAATTAATCACTTTAATTCAATTAATCAATAAATTAATCCTTGCATATAGAATTTATTTTCTTAATTAAATTATATGACTTAATTAAATTAATAGAGAATTAATACTATCTCTGAGCAGCATCCATTCTTCAGACAATCTTCGAGACTTATGAATCAATTCCGTCACTTCAATGCTGACACTCGATGTACTGTCTGGTTCATGAGTGACTAACTTTTGTGACGTTTCTTCATGTCTTGACTTTGTTGTTCTGATTGAATCCTTGTAATAAATGATACCTTGACGAGATCTCTGTCACTTGATTAATTCCACGATCTTGATTTATATCACTGAGGCATGATCAACTTCTTGAACTTCTTCCAGTGAATCTTCAAGACTGCAGATGAACAATGTTTCTTTATTCTTTGACAGATGTTACTTTGTGAGATCTCTCTGATGCTTGATCCACTATTTACTTATTACATTCTTATTTGAGTTGAGTTAAATACTCGAATAAACGAGTAGGCTATGACATA
Source organism: Apium graveolens (assembly GCF_009905375.1). NCBI lineage: Eukaryota > Viridiplantae > Streptophyta > Magnoliopsida > Apiales > Apiaceae > Apium > Apium graveolens. Next base: position 260,565,154 of record NC_133648.1, read on the forward strand.
TGCCTTTCAATAGGCGTTGGCTTATTCATTTGGTTATGGTTATTCTGAGGGGATCGATTGCATTATCATTTAGTTTCCTTCACGTAATTGCATTTATGCATTAGGTTTGTTTTATAGTTTTTGAGTCTATTTATGCTTGAGGACAAACATCGATTCAAGTTTGGGGGTGTGATAAGTGGATTTTATATCTACTTGGAATGCTTCATTACAAGCTAAAGTTGGTGTTTTGGACTCAAATTGTTGGTATTTTTGATATGTTGTTGTGTTATTGCATTTCAGGCATCAGTTAAATGAAGCAAGAAGTGTAGAGAATCTTGTTAGCTTCGCGTGGGCAGTTGAATCGCCTAATTCTGACGAGCGGAACTCAAGATACGGCCAAAAGAAGAATCAGCAAAAAAATCCAGAAGGCAGGCGCGGTCGCCCCCAAAACCAGCGCGGCCGCCCCGCCTTTCTGACAAAAAACAGTGCGCCCACGCTGATTTGAGCGCGGCCGCCCCGCCCTTTTTGCCCCAAAATCCTAATTTTAGTAGATTTTATGATTTTGAGGGTCCAGGGCCACCAGGGGCTTATATATAGTGATAAAAAGACATTTTTAACAACAAGGAGACCAGGGAGAGCAATACGAAGACCTAGAGAGCACAAGACGGCTACAAAGAAGAAGACTTTCATATTCTTCAATATATTTGATACTTCGGATGCTTGTTTTTGATTTATCTTTGAACTCTAGTACTCTTATATTGTTTATTATCATGTTTTCATTGGAACCCATAGTAACGATGAGTTCGGTTATGAACTAATCATTATTGTGGGGTTCTAACGGATTTACTTATGGATTTCTATAGTTAATTTGTTTCAATATCTTGGTGTGTGGTGATTGATTGATATCCTAGTACTGGTTGTGATTATTCTTCTTATGTGTGTAGCTAACATATAAGATAGCGTGTTAATCTCTATTGAAACGATAGTGAATATAGAGGTTTAGAACTTTCCATGCTAGCATAGGTTCATGTATTTGTTATGCATGATTCGTAGGTAATTTTAACCATCTTACTTGCCCTATGTAAACACGATAGATAACTTGCGCATTAACCCTTTATGTTGTCAAATTCTATAGACATATAGGGTCTCAATGTAATTGATGTCTATTCAACTTCTTTCTCTTTTGTGGATGTCTGGTAGTAGGGTATTCGTATAACAAAAGTTGACGTTTACTAGTTCGTGTTATCTGATTAGTTATCATCACCATTGCATGATAAGGTTAAGAACAATGATTTTGAATGAAGTAGTAATGAAGTTAGAATCCCATGTTAGTCTCATATAGTTAATTCAATCACTTTTATTATTAGTTAATTGCATGTTAGTTTAATCTTAGTTATAAACATCTCAACTTATTATTGTCTTAGCATTGAGCGATAGCCATACCATTATTGCATAGGTGCATAATCTTAAGTTAACTAAAAAGAATATCTGTGGGAATAAATCTGATTTATATTTTATACTACTTGTGAATGTGTATACTTCCGTGTAATGTTAGCGCGTGTTTTCGCTCTAACAATAATCCATTACTGATTTCTAATCCAAAGCACTTGAGCATAACAACTTCGTGCAGATTGTTGTTTGTTTCTATACCAGGATACAAGTCTTTGTCCAAGAAATTGACAGCTTACACTAGTACTCTTTCTGTCAACCCTGCATCCAACAAAATCTGCACCTGTGTAGCCAACAGCTTGTAAACCAGTTTATAACGACTCACATATTTCGTAATATTTAAATGTGTGATTATTGAATTATTAAATAAATAGAATAGGTATATGGGTTCTATCAGCTGTGTGTTGTTTTATTAATTATATGTGATTTTTGGTGTACGAGATTTGTTGATGTGAATAATTATTGAGTAGTATTGATTTGTTTTCACTTTTAAAAGTGGTTTTATTATAGATTTATTTCCATAAATATTTGAATTGTCTCTAAAATTGTTTTTATGATTTTATAATTTCAATAATTATTTTTAGGATTTTATAAAATTGAGAAATCAATATTTCATTAATTATTTATCTTTAAATGATTTTCTGATTGCATTTATTTATAAAATCAGTATTAAATTCCAGAATTCTTCAAAAATTATGGAACTCATATTTTATTATGTTTGAATTATTCTGAGAATTTTAAAATTTTTGTGGAAATTTTTAAGATTAAAATCACCTGCACGTTTATTCGCTATATTGTTAAATGCAGATATAATGCGCAATTCAAAATTTCTTTGAAAAATTTGAAAATTCTATTTTATTAATCTTTAAATACCCTGGAAATTTTAATATTATTTCAAAAATTTTCCGACTCATTTATTCTTATAAAATATATCGTGAAAATGTGGAGTCGGGTCGAAATTAAGGCATGCTGTCATAAAAGGGACACGTGTCCTTTATTTGGACACATGGTTTGATAATATAACAGCCCAGTTTCTTTGTTCCAGACCCGATCAAAAGCATCACCTCTCATTTTTCTTTCAATCCCTCAATTCACAACTCTCTTTCGGTTTTAATATCGGGTTAATTCATCCAATTATCTTTGTTCATTGCTCCTCTCTGTTCACAGAACCTCTCCTTGCTGTTATCTGGTAATTCCCCTGTCTGTTCCCTCCGTATCTTCGCCGTCGGCCTCGCTTTTCCGGCGGGTTATGGTGGCGCATGTGCTGGGGGTTTTGTTCGAGTATTATTATTGCTGCCGCATATGTATTGTGTGTGTATGGTGTGTGTATGGTGTGTGTAATGTGTGTGCACGTGTTGTGTGTGTTTGTGTGAGTGTGTGTGCGCATTATGTGTTTGTGTGTAGCCGAGAGGCTGTGATGGTGTGGCTGTGAATCTGGTTTGCCGACTGTGTTTCTCTTTCAGTTGCACTTTCCGGCTGTTTTTCCGGTTACAGTTGCTTTTATTCCACTTGGCAGTGTTTGTTTCGATTAATTCGAACCTTAATACTTTTTTTGGTTCAAATTATTAAGTGCTTTTGTGAAAAGAAATTTGAGGAAACCTTCTTGAATTCGAATTTCTAAATTTCGATTGCTCCGAAAATAATCGGTAGAATTTATTTGGAAGCCGAATATTTTTGGGCAACAATAAATTTTACCTCCGTCCGCGATGAAATTTCGACGAGCGGACGGTGGACTGTGATGACGCGAAGCAAATAATAAATGTATGAATATTATTTATAAGTTCGAAGTGAAATAGTAGTTAAATATTATTATTCGAGATTATTGGGATTGTGATTGTAATTGTTGGTTGGCATTGTTGTGAATTGGGATGTCGGATTGGTTCAACGGGTTAGTCCGATATATAAAGGAAGTACTGCCCGATTTTCGAGAAATTAAATTACGAAAACACTGGCGTATCTAGTAATTATCAGGACGTTGAGCGAGTATATATAAATACATACATATGTTTTATACGAAATCTGATTGTATGTTGTGGTGAAATGTTTTGCCAAAACCAATAACCCTAATTTCGTAAAATAACGAATATATGTATATTCCGAAAGTGATTGTCGAACTGAGTTTTGAATATGTGAACCCTAACTGTTGTGTGTGTTATTATAATATGTATAATTTCGAGTCGGGATTTGATATCGAATGGGTAGGTTTGTTAGCGAGGATATGTCAAACATAATCGAATGTCTAAATTAGGGTATTTCAACTCTGTAGGTTAGAGTCGGAAGGCCCGAGAGTTGACGTTGGACTAAAGATAATCTATCGATCAGTCGACAAGCACATCAAGGTTCCAAGCGAAGGACCTGAGTGTTGAAGTCAGATCCAAGATAGTCTGATAGTAAGGCAATAAAGCCGAGCGTCCAAGTCATTCCAAGGTCAATCCGAGATAGTTGTAAGCTCTGCAGGGCAAGTACCCTTGACCATTCTTTTATGGTTCAGTATATATGAATAGCTGATGTTTTAATCTCGTAATGGAATAAAAACATTTTAAGTTATGTATCCCCTGTATTTGAAAATGTTGTTTAAAATCTGTTTTGGGGAGAAGTAAGTTCTGAAAGTACCTATCTCTAAAATGTGATTGAAATGGTAAAGAAGTTTTGAATAGTGTGTTGTGATAAAATAGTTTTAAAGAGAGATAGGTAATAGTGATTTTGGAAAACCGGATAAAGAAAATGTTTTGATCCACCTATGTCGTGGAATGTTTTGATCCACCTATGTTGTGGAATGTTTTGATCCACCTATATCGTGAAATGTTTTGCTCCACCTATGTCGTGGAATTTGGAAAGAGGTAAAAAGGGAATTTAGTTAATCTATTGGAGTTACGTAGGCGTAAGAGGCTAATTCGGTTGGGTGCTTTGTTTAACCGATTAGTCCAGCGTAGGGGAAGACCTAGTTAGTCTTCCTAGTTCCGGAACACATTCTTTATTCTGGACGGCCGGTAGTTGCTGTCCGGTGATGATAGACTGATCAGCTATCTTCACTCGTTGAACGTCCAATAGATTTGATTGATTCAATTTTGAAACTGTTTAACAAATCAACCTGTTTGAAACAGATGATTTGGAAGTGAGATAGCATGCTAAAATTTAACTCTGGTATTTATACATAGCACACGACTGGTGTTATTGTTTTACAGAGCATGCTAGTTTTGAATATCCAGTTTATGAATGTTTACCTTGCTTTTGTAAACGAGCTATAGTTGCTGTTCCTGTCACTATTTTATCATAAATTGCTTTACTTGTTATTCATATAGTAGTACTGCTGAGCAATTGATTGCTCACCCTTGCAGAATGTTTTATATATGTATTGGAGATGCCTATGAGATTCTTCCGTGGTAGTCAAGCCAGAGCTCCTGTTCCTTCCGTGTTAGGCTCCTCTGAGGTAGTTGTGTTAGACCAAAGATGGTTTGTTATGTTTCTGTATTAAGATAGTATTGTCAGGGTTGTTTGTAATCCGTTGGTTGTGTATTATTTGTAACCTAATTCATACTTAAACTTGGAAAAGATCTTGGTAAAAGGGGCCTTGTTTACGTTTTATCATTGCAGTGAGTTATATTATGATTGTGATATTATGTGAGTTACATCAACTCCTAACCCCGGGGCTGAGGCCGTCACATAGTTCCCTTGAGATACCATAATCCCAAGTTTGGAGTCCCCTTCAAGAATCTGAAAATCCTCTTCATAAGCATCAAATGTGATTCTTTTGGATTGGCTTGAAATCTTGCACACAAACATGTAGCAAACATGATGTCTGACCTACTTGCAGTTAAGTAAAGCAATGATCCAATCATCCCTCTATAGCTTGAAATATCTACACTTTTGCCCTTTTTATCTTCATCTAACTTTGTTGCTGTAGACATAGGTGTAGATGCAGGTGAACAATCAACCATGCCAAACTTTTTTAATAAATCTTTGACATACTTAGTTTGGCTGATGAAGATTCAATCACTTCTTTGACTGACTTGAAGTCCAAGAAATTAACTTAATCCCCCCATCGTACTCATTTCATATTCACTCTGTATAAGCCTGGAGAATCTTTGGCAAAGCTTTTCATTGGTAGAACCAAAGATAATATCATCCACATAAATCTGAACTAGGATCATATCATCACCATGCTTCTTATAGAAGAGAGTCTTGTCTATGGTACCTCTAGTGAATCCATGTCTAATCAAAAATTCTGATAGTGTGTCATACCAAGCTCTAAGTGCTTTTTTGAGTCCATAGATAGCCTTAAGTAGCTTGTATACAAAATTTGGAAATTCTGGATCTTCAAAGCCGGGTGGCTATTGAACATAAACCTCTTCTTCCAACTCACCATTAAGGAATGCACTCTTCACATCCATTTGATATACCTTGAAATTTGAATGTGCATCAAATGCTAGGAAAATCCTTATTGCTTCAAGTCTTGTAACTGGAGCGAAGCTTTCATCATAATCAATTCCTTCCTCTTGTGAGTAGCCTTTAGCAACCAACCTTGCTTTATTTCTTTAGTGCAGGAACCAATTTCCAAACTTTATTTCTTTCAAACTAATTTAGCTCTTCTTGCATTGTAGAAATCCAATCAGGATCAAGAAGGGCTTCTTCAGTTTTCTTTGGCTCAACTTGTGACAGAAACATGCATGAAGACATTTATTTGCAGTTGCACTTCTAGTCCTCACTCCAGCAGTTGGATCCCTAATAATTGCTTCTCTAGTGTGACTTCTATCCCACTTCCTTGTGTGAGTTTGTTGACTTGTGTTTTCTGCTTCTTCTTCATCACCGGCATGACTTCCAGAATTTTCTCCTTTTTCTCCCCCTGAGTTTGTGCTATCAAATTCAGGTGTTTGAGATGAGCTTCCATTCTCATGATTCACTTGATTATTTGACTCTTTTACAATTTTGTCATTTCTGTTAATTTCAGCTTCATCATTAGAGTCACTATCAATGTTGAGATTTTCAAACTTAAGGGCTTCAGCTTCATCTTCATCAAGGCATTCCAAGCGTGGGCACTTGTCATCATCAAAAATAACATCTGTGCTTTCCATAATTTTCTTCTATTCAATTGCATAGACTTTGTATGCAGTTCTCTCCAATGAATATCCCAGAAAAATTGCCTCAAAAACTTTAGAGTCAAATTTTCCCACATATTCAGAGTTGTGCTTTAGCACATAGCACTTGCTTCTAAACACATGAAGATGTTTCACAATAGGCTTTCTTTTAGATAAGATTGAGTAAGGTGACTTTCCAAGATTCTTGTTAATGAGATATCTATTCTAAGTATAGCATGCAGTGTTCACAGCTTCTTCTCAAAAACTAGTTGGCAATTTTGCATTTTGCAGCATTGTTCGAGCAGCCTTTACTAGTGTTCTATTCTTCCTCTGAACTACCCCACATTGCTGAGGTGTTCTAGCAGCTGAGAACTCTTGAACAATGCCCTTCTCTTTGCAGAATTCAGTTAAGGTTGCATTCCTGAATTCTGTCCCATTATCACTCCTCAACCTTTTCACATAGTTCTGATCTTCAGCCTGCTTCTCAATCTTCTTTATGTGCTCAATTATAATGTGTGGAGTCTCATCTTTAGAATGCATAAATTCTACCCATGAATATCTTGAGTAGTCATCCACCATCACAAGTGCATATCTTTTTCTTGAAATTGACTGGACATTAACGTCCAAATAGGTCCATATGAATAAGTTCCAAAGGTGCAGTTATAGAATTCACAGTTTTACTCTTGTGACTTGATCTTTTCATTTTCCCTTTTTGACACGCATCACAGACTTCATCTTGAGCAAACTCCAGATTAAGCATGTCTTTTACTAACTCCTTTTTGACTAAGGTGTTAATTGCCTTGAAATTCAAGTGAGACAGCTTTTTATGCCATAGCTTGCTTTGTTCTAAAGATGCCTTTGTGTAGAAGCAGCAAACTCCATCCTTATTTGCTGAGTCCAAGTCTACAACAAATAAGCTTCCTTTCCTTGCTCATTTTAGAGCAACCACACCAGTTTTCTTGCTGATAAAAGTGCATTTTTCTTTGTTGAATAAAACCTTAAAGCCTTTGTCTACAAACTGGCTAACACTGAGAAGATTCACTTCAAGACCAACTACTAGTGCTGCATCATCAATGACAACATTTCCAGAGATCAATTTGACATATCACATTATGAAGCCTTTGTTGTTGTCTTCAAAGGTCACTAATGGGTCATCCTTCTCCTCAAACTATGATAGCAGGACCATATCACCTGTCATATGTCTTGAGCATCCACTGTCTATGATCCATATGACTTTCTTCTTTTTTCCCTGAACACAATGAGCTTAAGTGTGTTTAGAAACCGAAGCAGTGTTGGGCACTTTCTTCTTGTTAACAGAGTGAGCAAAATAAGAATGGGTTTTTTCAGATAAAATAAAATTCATTGACTGTTGTGCATTTTCCCTTTTTGTTGTAGACCCAATTTTTGTTTCTTTGAGGTCTACTCTCAGCTTGTGGCAACTTTTCATCACTTTCAAGTTGCAAGGGATGCAATCAAACTTGTCACAAATGAGTAGGGATCATTTGCATCTGCTTCATTGTATTTGCATGCTCCTTCTACTGGCTTGCTAACAACCTTTTTGCAAAGGTGAGTTAGATGATTCAAAGAGCCACATCTTTAACATTACTTCCTTGGAGCTTCTACAACATGAGCAAAATTGTTGCTTTTGTTTATCCCAATCTTCCCATTTCTATTTTTCTTCTTCTTCCTTACATCTTCAATTTTTGTTTCCTTGATAGGTGTCTTGGAATCTTGGTTGACCATGGGCTTTTTTTCAGCTTGGAGATTGGAGTTGTTTCTGCATTTTTCTTCTCATTGTCTTCATCAGCGATTTCTTGCTTTATAATCAACTCTTCTTCACTGAGATTAACTTCACATGCCTTGAACATAGGTGAAGCAACCTTTTTCAACATAGCTGGAACATCTTCATTTTATGTTGCTTTTCCTTTGTCACCTATATCTTTCTTCTTGCTGTTCAAGGCATCATAATCAAGACCAATAGCTATATTAGCACATGGCTTGTTCTTCTCATGGTATTGTCCAACCAACTCAGATGCATTTTTGAAAGATTTCAACTTGACTTCATTCTTTTCTAGATTTTCCCTCAACACAGCTTCAATTTAAGCAGCACACTTTAGCTTGTTTTTCAGATATTCATTTTCTTGCTTGACTGACTCAAGCTCCATAAGAAGTAGATCCATCTTTTGTCTTTCACTCTCAAGCTTCTCATAAGCCTTGGTTAGCCTACCGACTTCCTCAGTAGCTGCTACTAGACTAGTATGTATATGAAACATCTCCATACTCATCTTTTCCACAGTCTCCTTATATTGACTAGCATTTAAATCAATAGTGATTAGAGTTGGTACCTTTGATTTTGAAGTGGATGCTTCTCCATGCTCAAAAGCCATAAGTGCATAGTTTCCAGCTTCTTCATCCTCATCATCAACATCATTATCATTCCAACTCTTTCCTTCTGTAATATAAGCTTTTCTAGACTGCTTCTTCAAGAGAGCTTCATACTTTGCTTCCAACTTAAGATAGGCCTTGTCTTTCTTCACCTTTTTAGGCTTTCTGCATTCAGTAGCAAAGTGACCCAACTCATCACAGTTGAAGCACCTTATCTTTGATCTGTCCACAGATCCTGTTTTGTAACCACCTTTGCTATTTGACTGGAACTGAGTTTTTGATTTCCAATTGTTACTATCGGAAGATTGTCCCTTGCCTCTTAAAAACCTTGGCTTCTGGACTCTAATGTTTGAAAATTTTCTAGCCAAGTAAGCCATGGACTGATCCATTTCATCTAATTCAACCAAGGTATAATATTCATCTTCTTCCAGTTCCAACATAACTTGCTTTTGAGGTCCTTTGTTCTTCTGTTCCATAGCTTGACTAACTGAAACTTAATCTTCTAGCTCATCTTCACTTTCTTCTTTGTCATTTACAATCAAAGCACTTGAACCATCAACAACATGTCCATGGTATGCTTTCAATGACTTCCTTTGCTTCATTTCAAGTTCATAAGTCTTCAAGATTCCATATAGAACTTCTAAAGTTATTCTGCTCGAATCTCTTCCTTCTCTAATAGCTGAAATTTTCTGTTCAAGATGGTCAAGAAGAGCTAGTAAGAACTTTAGGTTAACCTCCTCAGCTTCATAGTATTTATCATGTAGCTGCAAATCATTTATTAATTTATTGAACCTTTCAAAAACTTCAGTAATTCCTTCTTTAGGTTTAGCCATAAACCCCTCATATTGAGAAACTAGAATCCTCCTTTGGTTTGACCTAACCTCTTCTGTTCCTTCACACAAGATCTCAATTTTCTCCAAGATTTGCTTAGCTGTGTCACAGTTGACAATGTTATTGTACATTACATTGTCAAGTGACTCTATCAAGATCAACTGCAAGCCACTATCTAGTGAGATTTTTTCTTTCTCAGGCTCAGTGTACTCTGAAGGATCTTTAGGAGCATAATGTGTTGGAATGACCATGTCTTCATCTGTAGATTCCGCAACTCTTACCATGGGAGTAAAAGGGCCATTTTTGAGGATCTGAATATGCAGTGGATTGGCCATCCTGATAAATAGCAGCATTTTCTTTTTCCATAGTGTATAGTCAGATCTGTCAAAGGTGGGGATTTTGATGATGCTAAATTTCTGTGTATTCATACTTCCAAGATCTTTAATATTTTTACTTTCAGATTTTGCTCTGATACCACTTGTTAGGTAATGAATACAACACGAGGGGGGTAGGGTGAATGTGTTTTAGACAATTTTAGTGACTTTTTCTTTTTCTTAAGCTTGGTGAACAAAGCAGATAAGAAATATAACTTGTAAAGATAGTATATGTAATATCCGGGAAAATTATGTGAATATTTTATGTTAAATAAATAAATATAATGTGTTTCAAGAGTTTAATATGATTATTGCCATGATATTACGCGATATAATTGTTATTTGTGGCCCCGCAAGGACCATAAATTTTTTCGATTAATTAATGTGTTTAAAACTGCATTTATATGAATCGATCTAAAATCTGGACTTGTAATTATTTGCATCTTTATCGAGGTACTCGTTTTATCTCGTTTTATGTGTGGTTGAATGTATTTTATATATTTTCGGGGTTTTCTGTTAATTTAGGAATCATTTCGGTTTTTCAAAAATAACGGACCGGGACTCTACCGGGACGTCTAAGCCCACAAAATTCACGTTTTCATTTTTATAGAATCATTCGTATTTCAAATACCCAGTATTTTTGTATTTTTGAATTATTCGCAATTTTGGGGAATTTTGATATAAATTTTATATTTTATTGCTTTTAAAATTATTCTCCATAAGTATTATTTTTGGGCCCCTAATTATTTTAATTAGGGGATAAAAACACCTTTAATTAATTTTGGGGGTATAATTTCTGATTAATATAAATAGCTGCAGAATTTTATTTATTTTCATAAAAAAATTCAGAAAATAGAAATTAGTTGTGGGGGTGTTCTTGAGCTGTGAGAATCAAACGGAAGTTTGAAGTTGATTCTGGTCTCTGTTTTTGTAGCTCGAATAACAGAATCGAAGCCTGAAAATTTTTCTATCTCATCCTATCATCAGATTGCATCGATTGTTAATGAATCAAAATTTCAATTTTTAGGGTTCTTGGTCAAAAAAATTGGGGTTTTGATTTCTGGATTATGCTGGATGTTTTTTATGATTATAATAGCTTTGCCATGATTAGAGTAATTAATTCATGTAAAAATTATACTCGTTTTATTGTTGGGATGTTCGAACCGAGTTCTTGTTTTTTTAGTTTTTGTATTCGATTTTCTGAGTTTATGATCAATTGGTTGTTGATTTGATTAATGGGTCTAGATTGTACTGATCTAGAGCTTTAATTTCGTATATGGAGTGTTTGTTTTGGTATAGGATTGATCGTTGATTTCGATCGATTCTATTTTAATCGTGCTCCTGGAAGTTTTGGGAGTTGTTTGGTATCGAAAACGGGTGAAAAGAAGCCGATGTGGCTTCGTTGGAACCTCGCCGGGAAACGGCGATGTCACCGGTTTCTGGGACGAACCCAGATTCCGGCCGACTACCGCCCGGTTTCCGACCTTCTTCCCCAGGAGTGCCACCGTTTAATCTTTATTCCCTATAAACAACATTCAAAACTCTATTTCTGTATTTCTATTTTAAATTAAATTCAAAAATTCATTTCTATTTTCTAAAAATCTTTTCTTTTAATTCTAAAAAAATCAATTAGTTATTATTTTGAATTCTAAAAATTATTTATTTAATTATTTTAAACTCCAAAAATTATTTTCTTTTATTATTTCCAAAAATCCAATTTGATTTAATTATTTATAACTTATTTTAGTTAGTTATTTATGAATTTAATTAATTCATTAAATTAATTAATCAATTAATTTTATTTATAAATAGTTATATAAAATATAAATTATTTATAATTAATTCAAATAATCCATAAAAATTATTTTTAAACTTTTAAAAATTATATTTTGGTATTTAAAAATCAATTAATATTATTATTAATTAATTTATTTATATCTATTTCTTATTTTATTCATAATAAATAAACCATTCGTCCATTTAATATGAAACAAATGCGTATAGACTCGGAAAATATTTCGCTTCAAATAAAAATACTATTGAAACCTAATTTCTTTTGTATTGCAAGGTCATTTGATTTGTGAGTCATTCTAAGTCGGTATCTGATCGATAAATACAGTTATTGATCTGATTTCAATTCTAAACATACTGAGACCTATCTTGTGACGATCTGATTCATGTGTTACATGAAATATGTGATTACGTGTTATATGTATAACATGATTACGTGTTACGTGATATGCATGCATGATTAATTATAAACGATCGGGTAGACGTCAAGACGTATAGTTACGTCGATTGAGTTTGGTTTTGTCAATTAAGATAGTCCTTTTATTTATAGAATCGAGTAGCAAGGAGCGTAGTCAAGTGTTAGACGGAGTCAGTAGCCAGCAATTATAAGCCAGAGTTATAGTGAGAAGATATCGAGCATACCAGGCAAGTATCCCTACCATCACTTATCATTCAAGTGATATTTATTATGAATCCTTTTGCGCAAGTATTCCTAAACTTTATTGTAGTATAATTGCTAGTATTCTTACCTTCATTTAACATTCAAGTGATATTCATTTTGAATTATATTATGCAAGTATTTCTTCCCTATTCTAAGTTTAGAATAGTTAAACGTTTTTATATTTCGCTACAAATTACTATATACAGTAGAACGTTGAGTTAAGATTAGCGAATAACTAATTGTTCTAGTTATTTCTCCATCGGTTGTTGAGATGACTCCGTACCATGTGAAATGGGGAGTTATATTGTTAAGGATGTCGTTTGATTCGACTTCTTTGATTGAAAATCATTTTTATGGATTGGATGGTTGCGTAAGAGGCCGTGGAGGTGGTCCAGTATGAGCTATGTGTTATACTAGATATAACATTTTGCTTGGCTGATATGTGCCTTGGGTACCCTTTTGTTTAGTTGGATATGCTCCGGCATACCGGTGTTGCTCCGCAACTGATCACTGGCGGCAACACACCGTCGTTCAAGGATTCCAATCCAGAACAAAATTATATATATAAAAGTGTTGTTTATTATCAAACCTATCTCAGTTTTTGAAACTGCTCAGGTATTATTCTTTGGTTTTATTCTTCAGATATATTGTTGTTGTTGTCTTAAATCAAAAGCTATATACTACTTGCTGAGCATTTCATTCGCTCATACTTGTTTATTATTCTGATTCTTTCAGCTAGGCCAGAGCAGGCCTGAGTTCCATGTTTGATCAGAAGTCGAGTGCTTGTAAATAATTTCGTGTATTTTCTAGGTAGACCGTTTTGGGACGCTTGATTAGTCTAGAGGTTTGTAATAACATTTGAGTAGTTGTAAAACTAAATAGAATTATGGGTTGTAATAACATTAGGTTAATATTAGTGTTTATTTTATACTATAACCTGTGATCGATCTAGTTGCACGCAAGGGGTCATATTTATTATTTCTTTCTGCTCTGTCTTTTATATTGTGGTTTATCGGTTAGTGACCACCAAATCTAGGTCCCGGATTTGGAGGGCGTCACAGTATGACTTGAAAGAAATAATTAGACATGCACAGGAACACGCTATCTTTCAAAACTTCACTTAACTTTATATTAAAATCAAGTATGTGTTTTGCTACAAATTTATGAGTTCTTTTAATGTTAAGAACTCAACTTCTCTCTTGAGAGTTACAAAAAATTTCAGATCTATTTGTTACAACTAAAACAAAGTAACCAGTGTTTACTTAATAGAACAGTAAACACTGGTTATTATACAGAATGCATTAGCATGTACTAAACCCTATTTTTGGATAATCAAATCTTTCTATTTTTGGCTTAGTGTATCTTTGCTAATCTTGCACGCATGTGACTTTACTCTGTCAGTTAATCTTGGCCTTTCATCTTGTACTCTTTTGTTATGATGAAAACACGCGCTAATATTCACACAAGTATACGCGATCGCAAGTAATATAGAATTATTTCTAGTTCGTTCCCATAGAGACTGGTTAGGTTAATTTCAATCAATGCACTTATACTAAAATGGTATGGTTATTATTTAATGCTAAGACGAATAACAATTTGAGGTTGTTTATAACTATGATTAACTAAGAGATTATACTAACGAACATTAACTAAGAGATTAAAAGGAGTGATTAACTATATGACACAAATATAGGATTCTAACTTCATTATTACTTCATTCAATAGCCTTTTTGTTCTTAATCTTAGCATGCAATGGTGATGACACTAATCATATAACACGAAACTAGTAAACACCAACTTTTATTGTACGAATACCCTACTATCAGACATTCACAAAAGAGATAGAAGCTGAATAGACACCAATTATATTGAGACCCTATATGTCTATAGAATTTGACAACATAACGGTTTAATGCACAAGTTATCTATCATGATTACATAGGGCAAGTAAGATGGTTAAAATTACCTACGAATCATGCATATCAAATACATGAACCTATGCTAGCATGGCAATTTCTAAACCCTTATATTTACTTTCGCTTCAATAGAAATTAACACGCTATCTTATAAGTTCGCGACGCTCATAAGACGAATAAGCACAACCAATACTAGGATATCATACAATCACCACACACTAAGGTATCGAAACAAATTAACTAAATAAATCCATAAGTAAATTTGCTAAAACCCCACAATAACGATTAGCCCATAATCGGACTCATCATCAACGTGGGTTCCGATGAAAGCATGGTATAATAAATGTAGTCTTTATACTGAATAAATAATAAACCATGTACGTAACAAGAGTATAGGTTCAACAAACAAGAAATGAGCATCCAAGATTACAACTTAGAAGAAAGAATCACAAGAATAATTAGGTCTTCTTTGCCTTCGTTGAATTATGCTATAGGTCTTCTTGTCGATCTCTCCTTAAGATCTATTATGTCTCCTCTTAAAATGATCTTAAGTTGTTATTATATATCTGCCCATGCAGATTAGAAGTCCGGAAAATCAGAATTGTAGTAGAAACAGGATTCCTGGAAATCGACCAGGCGCGGGCGCGCTGCAATTCTGCATCTTTGGCGCGGCCGCGCGCTACCACAACGCGGGCGGGCTGACCTTCTAGAAAATCTTTTTTTTAGTGTTTTTTTGGATGATTTGAGTTGGCAATTCTCGAGAAATCTTCCTGAGCACCTTCCTAACATCAATTTAGCACCAAAATAATGTTAAATCTCCTGATTCTTTTATTTATACCTGAAATACAAAAACACTACAAAAATACATCAAATACACAAATAACTCGAGTATAAAAAATCAACTCAAACATTTATAGAGCATTCTAAGTGGACATGAATGCCACTTAACACACCCCCAAACTTGAACCGATGCTTGTCCTCAAGCATAAACAGACTCAAAGAACAAGAAAAAAAATGCATGAATGCAACTATTATGAATGCAATGATCCCCTCAGATTTACTAAACCAATCGATGAGCAACATCTCAACAAATGCAGTTATTCACACAAAGAGTTATTCACACAAAGATCAATCAAATCTCGTAAATTAACTTACAAACTAGAAATGTGCGTGTGTGCAAATGCTTACAGATATACTATCGCAACTAGATCAACAATCACGATTCACTACTCATCAAGGAAATCACAAGGTTATAAATAGAATAAAAAGCTAAACTAAAAATGACTTATAACATTTCAATTCTTATATCGGAGTTATACATGGATTCATGCTTTTATTCACAATACATAAACAACACAAATATGCTTATTTGACTATGCAATGAGTGAGGTCCGTAAAAGACTTATACAATAATACCCATGTAGCGAGCGTTAGGTTAGTGGATCCCAGACTATAAAAGCCTTAGCTCACTAGGCACAAAGTTCCCTAAGAACTTAATAACTCGAGTATTAAAGAGCCCACTTGTAACGCCCTCCAGACTCGGGGTATAAGTCTGGGGGTTACTAGTTAATCACCAAACCTATACAACTTGTATAATAATAAAGCAGAAATATATCTAAACCCCTTTAACACTAACCAGGATCTTTCTAGGTTGAAGTATGAAAACAAGAACCACTAACTAACTTTATTACAAAAAAAATTTAAAATTTGACAACTCTCTTTATTATAAACCATTTTTTAACCAGTTTTAAACTAAGTTCATCTTTATTCAAACACACACATCAACTATCTACACCCCACCTGCTCAGGAAACTCAAAGCTTTCTTCCTGAATTGGAATCAACACTTTGGGTATGAGAGGGTCCCGTGACTTGACTCGCTTCTTTACCACTCGGGTCCTGATAGGTTTCATTTTCCTTCTTAACTGAAAACAATAAGGTGGTTAATAATAAGAAATGGGTGAGCCAAAAATTGCTCATCAAGTCCGCAAATATAAATAATATTCGAGTAGGTTAAATGAATCAGTAACCTGGTTATATCCGCAAAGATATAACCTCGCGAGAAAAGAATGAAGGCCATTACTGGTGAATACAAATGAACTAAACTGGACACAAATTCGCACCTATACCCTGCTGATCAGCCAGGATACAGTGCAGATCTATATCTCACTATATAGATCCAGTCGGGTACCCAGGCTCTTCGGCCCATCTCAAGGATCCGGTTATGTCCTGGTCCTTAGGATCAAGTAAACTTAATCCCAAACGTCATTATCCAGTCCATAGAGGAGCAACCGGAACAATCGGTATGTTTTGATATATCCCAACACCAGAATATATCAACATGTATAGAGAATTCAATGAAAAATGAGAAATCAAGAATCAAAATGACATATGAACAAAGGAAGAGCAATTGTGTATCAGCGTTTATGAATAGAAATCAAAAGAAGTGCAATTATGATAAGAATCTGAAGAAATGTCACTATTCTGAAATTAGAATAGGGGAAAAACTTGCCTTTCAAGCGATTCACTCCAAGTACTTCACCGTTATCTATCACCGGCTCGACTTGCCTTGCTGCCTTTGTTTCTGTCAAAGAAATAGACCGATTTAGTCATCTTATATCTTCATCGCGTCCCGAACCGACTTCACATAGGTCCTATTATCTACCCATGCACGTATTATTGACTCATTTACTATTTAATAACATATATGACTCAATTAACCACTTAATACACATAAGAACATAAGTCACATAGTCATTTTAGGTTCGAAATAATTGTTAGAATCAAAATCAACTCGTTGTTCGCTTAACTGATTATTATCTGACTCGTTTCCTATTTTTCGGAATTTATCAGACATGTCGCTATACGCGATAAGGCTCATAATTAAATAAATATCAAAAGTCAACTAGTTTAAAAAAAATAGGATTTAATATTATTTTTATGAAAACAGATCATTTTTCAGAGTCAAAGGGCTTTCGTTTCGCTCGAATCGGATAAACGGTTCAATTAATATCAAATAAACACAGATAAATCAATTTATTTTTCAATATAAATAATTATTACTAATTTTTAAACTCTAAAAATATTTTTATATAATTATTTGAGAAAAATCAGAATTAAAAATTATGTTTCTATAATTTTTGGAATTAAAATAAATTTATTATGATTTATTGAAAATTATTTGAATAATTATCAAAATAATTAATCATTTTTAAATAATTAATAATTAAGAAAATAATTAATTATGAATTATCATAATTTAAAATAATTATTCCCTAATTTTCGGAATTAAATACAATTTATTACAAATTATTTGATTAGATTGATTAATTTTAAATAATTATTCGCAACGAATAATTATTACGTAATCTAAACGTACGTACATAAATAAATCGATACTCGTATTCTGAATCCCTAGAATTTGAAAGGCAACTCGAATAATTTCGACTCACTCGCCTAGATCGAACCATTAATCAAAATAATTGATCTAATTATTTAATCTCATTTATTAAATAATTAATTAAATAATAAATAATAAATAATTACATAAATAAATAGATAAATAATTAAATAAATAAATAATTATATTTTCGAAATTCTAAATTAATAAAATAATTTAGAAAATATTTACAAAATATTTCAGATTTTTAATCTGCTTTTTATTTGATTTTATAATTTATAAAAACTAATTTCTAATTTACAAAAATAAAAGTAAATAATTGAAATTGCAGAAACACAATTCAGGGAATTAAATTGGGGGGTTTTTGGATCGAAACCGGGTCGAACACCGGGTTGATACTGGGTCGATCCCGGGTCGACCAAGAAGAGCCCCACCGGTGTCGTTACCGATGGGTTTTCCGGCGAACGAAACCGGAGATAATCAACAAATAAAACAACGATTTCCACCTCGATTCTTCTACAGCTTCACTTCGTAACGTTCCCAGGACCTTTCCGTTCCCTCCTTCGTCGCTGTGGTCGCCGAAAAACGAAGAACACCGCCGCGGCGACGGTTCTCCAACGAGCACGAAACCAACCCCAAACTCGACGAATCCGGTGCCAATCGATTGCAAAAGCGACAATCTACTCATCCCCATCAAGGAAATCATCAAACAATTAACCAATCATGAAATCCGAATTCAACATAAAACCCGAAAATAACAACTTCAAATTCGACTAATCCAACAACAAAATCGATTACAGAAATGAAAACTAGATTCATTAAGCTTCAAATTGACTACTTACATGAAATATTTGGTGCACAGAATCTCGTTCGAATCGGCTTTGATTCCCAAGAACTTCAAACCCTAATTTCTGGAAATTTGGGGATTTTTGGCTAATTTTCTGAATTTTTATGACTTAATTATAATTAATTAATAAAAATTAGGCTATTTATAGTGTGGAAATAATACCCCTAAATAAAATTAAGGGTCTAATTACAGATATTTTAAAATTAATTGGCCCCTAATTTTATAATTTTTAAGTATTAAAATTTAATTTTTAAATATTTTATATATACAATATATATACCAAAATTTCCCAAAAAATGTGAGTAATTCAAAAATACAAGGAAATGGTATAAATGAAAGTCCTATAATTTTATAAAAATAAAAATGTGATTTTTGTGGGTTTTTGACACCCAATGTGGCCCAGAAAAGTCATTTTTTGTGTAACAAGAAAATTTATAAATTATCTAGATGTTCATAATAACACGATGGTACAGGCCATTTGATGAAAAATAAAGCCCATTATTTTATTTGAAATATCATCTATAAAATCATAGTTCGGGTCTTATGACTTTTGATACGAAGGCTATAAATACAAAACAAAATATCTGAAAAATACCCTAAAAATATCCAGACGATACAAAATACACATAGCACGTAACAGTTAGGGTTTTATAGCTAGTTGCACATAAATGACTGATTAAAACACATAATTTATTATAAGTATGATATAATACAAGCGTAATTTCCCAAGCGTTACATCCTTCGCCCCTTAATAGGATTCTATGCTCAGAATCTCACTAAGAAAATAAATGGGGATACTTTTCTAACATCTCACTCTCAAGTTCCCAGGTTGACTCTCCAACCATAGGATTTCTCCTCAAAACTGGCACTAAAGATACAGATTTATTTCTCAACACTCTCTCTTGTCGATCTAGAAGTCTTACCGGTTGTTCTATATAAGATAAATCAGGTTGGATTTCTATCGGCTCATATTTTATTACATGTCTAGAATCAGGCATATATCGCTTAAGCATTGTCACGTGAAACACATTATGGATATGTTGCATGTGAGGCGGTAAAGCTAACTCATATGCAACTTTCCCGACTTTCTTCAAGATTTCAAATGGACCAACGTATCGTGGCTTCAATTTACCCTTGTTGCCAAATCTGGTCAATCCTTTCCATGGTGATATTTTGAGTAATACATGATCTCCTTCTTGATAGTCCATATCTTTTATGGCTTGATCAACATATTTGCGTTGTCGATCTTGTGCCGCTTCGAGTCATTTTCGAATAAGCTTTATCTTCTCTTTAGTTTGTTGAATTAATTCTGGACCCTTCTCCAACTTCATCCCAATACACTGGTGATCTGCATTTTCTTCCATATAAAGCTTCGTAAGGTGGCATTCCATTGCTCGTGTGATAGCTGTTGTTGTAAGAAAATTCAACTAAAGGCAAATGCTCGTCCCAACTACCTTCGAAATCAATCACACAAACTCGTAACATATCTTCGATCATTTGGATAGTCCTTTCACTTTGCCCATCTGTTTGCGGATGATAAGCGGTACTCATATTTAATTTGGTTCCAAGCCATTCTTGAAACTGTCTCCAAAATCTTGAATTGAAATGTGGATCTCGATCAGACACAATAGATATTGGGACTCCATGTCGCATCACAATTTCCTTGAGATATAAGTGCACTAACTTATCAAGTGAAAATCTTTCGTTGATCAGAAGAAAATGTGATGACTTTGTTAGTCTGTCAATGATTACCCATATTGCGTCATCATTTGCTTTAGTCCTTGGAAGTCCTACCACAAAATCCATCGCCAAATGTTCACATTTCCATTCTGAAATATCCAATGGTTACAATAATCCACTTGGAAGTTGATGTTCCGCTTTGACTCGCTGGCATGTGTAGCATTTACTCACCCACTCTGCTATTTCTTTCTTTATATTTGGCCACCAAAAGTTTTTTTTCAAATCGCGATACATTTTCGTACTTCCTGGATGTATGGAATATTTTGAACTGTGAGCATCTCGTAATATCTCTTCCTTCAGTTCTGTCACATTGGGAATCCAGATTCTTAATGAAAAGCGTATAATTCCTCCATTATCCTTCTGAGTTGTGATTTCTTCTCCAGTTAAGTTGTCGTCTTGACTCATCACTTTTTCTTGACATCTTCGAATCTTTTCCAATAATTCTGGTTGGAAAGTCATTGCGTTAAAAACTTCAATGGATTCATTTGGAATACGAATCTCAATTTCCAATTTCTCAAATTCCTTGGCTAATTCTTCATATGAAGTCAACCAATTAAATCTTTCTTTCCGGCTCAGTTCATCTGCCACAACGTTCACTTTTCCTAGATGATAACTGATTGTAACATCGTAATCTTTGATCAATTCCAACCATCATCGCTGCCTCATGTTAAGTTCCTTCTGCGTAAAGATATACTTTAAACTTTTATGATCCGTGTGGATTTCGCATTTCTCACTGTAAAGATTGTGTCTCCAAAGTTTCAGAGCAAATATGATCGCTCCTAATTCCAGATCATGCGTATGATATTTCTGCTGATGAGATTTCAATTATCTCGAAGTATATGCAATTACGTTACCATGTTGCATTAGTAAACATCCTAGTCCGCGGTATGAAGCGTCACTGTAAATGATGAAATCTCCATGCTCATCTGGTAACACAAGTACCGGTGCAGTTACTAACCGATTCTTCAATTCTTGAAAACTTTCCTCACACTTGTCATCCCATATGAACTTTTCACTTTTTCGGGTCAACTTAGTTAGTGGCGTCGCTATTTTCGCAAAATCTTTGATAAATATTCTGTCATATCCTGCCAATCCCAAGAAACTTCGAACTTCTATTGGTGTCCTTGGCCTTTCCCAATTCAGTACGGCCTCAATCTTTGCTAGATCAACTTTAATTCCTTCCATGCTAATGATATGCCCTAGAAATTGTACTTCTTTCAACCAAAATTCGCATTTGGAGAACTTCGCGTAAAGCTGTTCCTTTCTTAGAATTTCCAAAGTAATCCTCGAATTCTCGGCATGCTCTTCTTCAGTCTTCGAGTAAATCAAGATGTCATCAATAAATACAATCACGAACTTGTCCAAGTACCTCTTGAATACCCTGTTCATTAAATCTATAAACACTGCTGGCGTGTTGGTCAAACCGAATACCATTAAGAGAAATTCATAATGTCCGTATCTGGTACGAAAAGCAGTCTTGGTAATATCTTCAGCTTTGATCTTTAGTTGATAGTCACCTGACCTTAAGTATGTCTTGGAAAACAATGCGGCTCCTTTCAGTTGATCAAACAAATCATCGATTCATGGCAAAGGATATTTATTCCTGATAGTCAGCTTATTCAGTTCCCGATAATCGATGCATAGTCGCATGCTGTCGTCCTTTTTCTTTACGAACAATACCGGTGCGCCACATGGGGATACACTGGGTCATATGATTCACATGTCTAAAAGATCTTACAATTGCGTTGACAATTCTTTCATCTCAACCGGTGTCATCTGATATGGAGCTTTCGAAACTGGTTCTGTACCCGACGCTAAATCAATAGTAAGTTCAATTTCTCGGTCCGGCGGTAAACCTGGAAGTTCATCTGGAAAGACGTCAGGAAATTCACATACAACTGGGATGTCATTTAGATTGGGACATTTCTTTTTTGTATCTAACACATATGCTATGTACACTTCACATCCTTGTCGTAGCAATCATTTGGTCTGTATTATGGTCAGGAATTTCTTTCGCTGTTTCTCGCTTCTATATATTACCGTTGTATTTTCCGCAGTTCGCAATTTCACTTTCTTGTTCGCGCAATCGATTTGAGCATTATGACAAGTTAACCAATCCATTCCCAAAATAACATCGAAGTCTCCTAACTTAAAAGAAATCAAGTCTACGGAGAAATGATGTCTGGCTATTTCGATATCACACTCGGATATACTCGATCTACAGGATCTTGGTCGTCATTCGCTAATTTTATAATTAACGTCTCGCCCAACCATTTAGTTTCACAACATATCTTATCAATGAATTCTTCAGAAATAAATGATCGTGTAGCTCCAGAATCAATAAATATTGTTGCATTTACTGAGTTCACCGAAAGCGTACTCGCAATCACACTAGGACTTTGCACATCTTCCTTCATTGTCATGTTAAAAGTTTTTGCTCTGGGCTGATTATACTGTGGTGGAGGAGGTAATGCCAACACTTTAGGAATACTAGCTGCCATCGCTGGTCCTCTGCAATCCCTAGCAATATGTTCCATTTATGTCTGCATCGGTAGCATGTTACATTCGCCTTGATACAAATGCCCGTATGTTTCTGACCACAGTTCTTGTAGTACGACACTGAGATTCTGACAATTCCCTGCTGGTTGGGAGCTTGGAAATGATTACCTGCTCTCTGGTTGCCTTGTCCTTTTTTTTTGAATTCATATTTGTCCGGGCTGGAAATCCCGTCTTCCTGCTGGAACGGTTCTGAAAACTTCCTTGTCCCTTTTCCTTTTGGGACCTTTCACTTTCTCCTTCAATGATCATGGCTTTCTGGACCATGTGTATAAGTTGTCAATTCGAAAACTGCAACTCGGCTGCGAATTCATGGCTGTAATCCTTGTTGGAACCTTTCAGCTCATTTCTCTTCAGTATCAACTTGTTCTGGAACAAACCTAGCCAACTCAGTAAACTTGGCTTCGTATTCTGTCACGGACAAATTCCCCTGCTTCAATCCTAAGAACTTAATCTGCATCTGGTTCTTCACATAGCGAGGAAAATGTTTTTCTAAAAACAGCTCTTTAAACCTATCCCAGGTTACAATGTCTTCACCCTTTAAAGCTTTCCTAGATTCCCACCAATAATTTGCTTCACCTTTCAAGAAGTAACTAGAAAAATTAGTCTTTTGGTCCTTACCTACTTTCACAAGCGCAAATGCTTTCTCTATTTCCTTCCACCAAGTACTAGCCTTAATAGGATCTGCAATACCCTCAAACTCTGGAGGCTTAACTTACTGAAATTGCTTGAAAGTAACAACAGGCATAACTGGTGGTAACTGAGGTTCAGGATGGTGTGGCTATTGTAACATCTGTTGCTGAATCTGTTGTCACTGTTGATGCATCTACTGCTGCATCATTACCATCTGTTGTTGTATCAGATGGAACATTTGGTTCATAGTATCATTAGTCTGTCCCTCAGAGTTGTTGTTGGAGGTTTCGGTAATAGTCTTTCTCTTTGGTCCCATTTTATGATAATAAAACAAGTGATTCTTTTTAACGATTTATTAAACAGTTGACAGTAGATAAAGATGCAAGTTATCTGGTATTAAACAAAATTTAAACGATGATTTATGGAAGGAAAAACAATTTGCTTAATATTAAAACAGGAAATTTAAGCAATCAGTTGAAATGATTTTATAACTTGTAATGAAAATGATGGCACACTGTTTTTGAAATTAAACAGAAATTAAAATATGGAAAACTGTAAAACAATAAAGTAGATATAAATGCTGTAAAGACTGAAATTTAAAGAAATGTTAAAAAGTTTATTTATATATATAACACCATCCTCAGGTGTAAGTACTTGATACAAAAAGTCTCGATCAGGTCTGTCAGGGCTACTGCTGCTACAAATCAAACTAGGTACTACACACATACATAGCTAAGCACACTATACTAGGCTGCATCTATCTACATATGTCACATATAATACACAACTGGTCTCCTGCTGTCAAATCTCAGAACCCTGGCGGAATGCGCCTCAACTCATCCTGGAGTACCTGGATAATTGATGGTGCCAACCGGGTAGATCTATGAAACTCCGTATAAGAATATGACCCATCATGCATCAAAGTGTCTAACTCAAAAGTAGCACTCATCACTGTCGATTGAGGCCTCTGCCTCATCATATAATCTGGCTGAAGTGCAGCTAACGGTCCTCGGACTCTCAGATCAAACAAACCCATGATCTCCCTGTACTGAGATCTCCAATACTCAGCATCTCTCTCATAACACTATACTAATGATATGGAACCATATGTGACTCTGCAATATGTCCTACATACTCCTGTGATGGAACCCGCGGTATCCCTGCAGCACCCTACTGTGGTAATCCTAACTGTAAACCCCCATCATGCTCACCCATACCATTTGAAAGACATCTTCGATTATTTATTTATTTTGGTATTTGCATAATTTAACATAAAATTTAATACACGTATATCCTCTCCAAATAGGCATGAATTTAATTGACATAATAAAAAGTGAAAAGCCATATTTAGCAAAATGTTTTCAAAAATGTTTTTCAAAGTGTATTTATATTTTAAATATAAATACAAGAGATATTCCAATTTGCTAAAAATCCAAAATATATATTTTAAAGGAATATACTCCAAAGCAATGAGATCGTAAAAGAACTATCGGAAGAATGATTTTTCTCAGGATCTCTTGCAATATTAATAAGGCAACAAGTTTGAAAAAGGAATATCAGAACTTGGATATTCTTTAGAAGGCTTGTGCTAAATTTATTTCAAAAATAGATGGTTTTAAAAGGGATAAAATATATATCTTTCACTCCATAAAATATTTATAAATTCAAAGATATATTTTTACACTTTTATAAATTAAAATTTGATTAAAGATATTAATATCTCATTTTATCCCCCGCCTCATATTTTTCCAAGTAATTTTCTCTCGTATCTCAAATATAATATTTATCGGAGAAAATACTTTTATATACTTAAAAATATTTCCCATACTCTCAAAATATTTTATGCTTAAGGAAATATGTTCTAAGTATTTATTTCAGCCCAAACTAAGTTAACAATGTCTATATATTTTCATAAAAGATCTTTCATATTTTATTTGAAACCAAATCCTGATTCAATCGTTTTAAATCCAAATAAAATACTTCCACTTGCTAGAAAATCTTTAAACTTAAGATTTGTCACTTAAATGGTATTTTCTATGCATGGTTAAAGTTTCGTAATTTTTAAGAAACTTTGTCCGGGTGTGATTTTTTTTCTGGGTGTTGACCAAGACTTTGATTGAGCGTTTGACCGAGCGTTTGACAGAGCGTTTGACCAAGATACCTTTGACCAAAATTGACCAAAACCTGTAGATCATCATTTTATGATATTTAGTTAATTATCATATTTTTGGTTGTATTTATTAAAGGGTTTTCAAAATCATTATATTTAATGGTGCTAATTACTTAATTAACAAAGTAATTAATGATTAATTGAAAAAGCTAAAATCCATTATTATATAATTAATAGTTGCTGGAATTTTTCTTGTTTTTCCTATATGCAAGTTTCAAACTAACAAACCTTATCCTCCATGTCATCAATCCACACCACTCTCTTCATCCACCATTCAATTTAACTCAATCTCAACCACTCCCTTCAACTAACTCCTTTTATAAATAAACACCCCCCACCATTTTTCAAATAAGCTAAGAGCTAAATAATTTCTGGTCATTTTCAAGAAGTATTCTCTCTACACACTCTCTAATATCCAAACCCAAACACTTCATCTCAAAAACCTTCTCTCTTACAAATATATATCATATATCAAGGTTTTTGATCTTCAAGCTTAGTTCCACCAACCAAGCTCTATCGTCCCAACAAAAGCTCATCCATACAACTTCCTTGCCACCCGAAGGGCTGCCCAAGTTCGACCAACAAGCCAAAATCCGGCTGAACCTCCGGCGAACTTTTCCGTTCATCTCTTAAAAGTGGTAAACCTCTTAGCTTCCATCCGAGTCTTAACCGACCACTCTTAATATTCATATAAGAAGCTTAGTAACACTTTCTCTTCATCTCTACTAGCTCTTATATAGAATAAATTAAAGAAAAACAAATCCGTTCAAGGATTGTTTTCTACAAATTATACACTTCTAGCACGAAGTGATAATTTAAACAAGGTTTGGTTTATAAACCTAACTAGTACCTTTAGTGTTTCATAGGAATTAAATTACAAAGCTAGCATTTTATTCTTTAAACTTAAACGCACTTATTTTGGCCATATATTGATATATTCGTTATAATTGTTTAACAAGACTTAAGCGACTTCCCTTACTAACACCTTTAGTGTTTTATGGGAAAAACTTAAGGTTAATATTATATATATATATATCTATATATACATATTTATTATATTTAGTTAAAAGACTTAAGTGAATTCGCTTACCAGCAGCTCTAGTATTTCGTGGAAAAATCTTAAAGCTTTTAAGTAAATATAAGTGTATATATAATCGTATCAGAATTAAGCAACTTCCCTTACTAGCACCTTTAATGTTTCGTGGGAAAAACTTAAAGCTTATATTGTATTATATATATACACATATAAATTGTGCTGATATAATTTAAACTCTGCACTTATATAGTTTTGATATATTGTGTTTAAATTACGCACATTTTATTTTCTCGGCCAAATATTTTTTAAGTGCAAATAGTTAAAGAATAAGTGTAACGCTCTCGATTTATAAAAGTCTACACATGACTATATTAAACGAGACATTATTTTATCAAAAATCTGAAAGCTATAACGCTTCACCAAGGACTTGATATATTTATTACTTCGAAAATAAGATATATTATTCGAAACGAAGTAATACCAAGTATACTTTAATATTCACTTAATCTAAAGAAAAGTATACGTTAATATTCTTTTAAGAATATTTGTTCTTAATCCGGTCTAGTTAAGTGTATTGTTTCGTAGATATTGTCTTCTTCGTTTTGCAGTGAGGTGAAGTATAGTGACGTGATTCTCGTTCTAAGACCCAAGTCCCAGACGTACTAACGGGGAGTTATTAGTCTTCGCACCGTGAGGAAGAGGAAAGAC
Source organism: Apium graveolens (assembly GCF_009905375.1). NCBI lineage: Eukaryota > Viridiplantae > Streptophyta > Magnoliopsida > Apiales > Apiaceae > Apium > Apium graveolens. Next base: position 260,592,703 of record NC_133648.1, read on the forward strand.
CCAAGACCAACTACTGAGATCCAAGACCGGCAAATGCTTAGAAGGACAAAGACTACACCAAGGGTTCTACATCAACTTTGAAGAAATAACAGGGTGTTATTGTCTAAGATAGGTTGTTTAGGTTACACATTTATTTTGAGGTGGTTACCCGGAGTTACGCACCAAGACAAGTATTTGTGGGGTTGTAAAGGCTTTTCCGCCTACGTAAGGAGCAAGATTATTTTAAGGCAAAAACTCAGGTCCTCGAGAGGAGCTCGGGGACTGAACGTAGGGGTGAGCGAATCTATTAGAGGTTGCGCCATCGCGAACCAGGATAAATCTCCCGTGTCGTATTTTCTTCCTTATCTTTAATTTTCGCATACATAATCTGCATCGGTAAAATATTTAAAACGGGATAAATATTTTTAAAACGCCATTATAATTTTTAAATTGGTAATTAAGTTATTCAACCCCCCTTCTAGCTTAAAATAGCCCTTTTACGGGATCTAACAATTGGTATCAGAGCAGTGCTTTTTAACGTGTTTGTTAAGTGATTTGCAGATTTATAGGCACAACAAAAAGTGATCCGAAATGGCGTATCTAAATACCATCGGCTGTGGTGAAGGTCTATCTAGCTCTCGCCCTCCTTTATTTGACGGCACCAACTTTGTAAAATGGAAAACAAGGTTTCGTATCTATGCTAGATCTCAAGGAGTCAGAGTTTGGATGGCCATAGAAGATGGAGTCGTTATTCCTACCAAAACGGTTGATGACATCATCATCGAAAAGAAGGATAATGAATATAACGCAATAGAGGAAGGAAGAATTAATATAGCTGCTAAGGCAGAAATGGTACTCACAAGTGCACTTACTGAAAAAGAATATAAAAGAGTAAATATTTGCAAGTCAGCACAAGAAATGTGGGATAAATTAGTGGTTACCTATGAAGGAACCACAGATATAAAAGATTCTCGAATGGACAGTTTGATCCAAGAATACGAGAACTTTAAACTCCAAGAAGGAGAAAATATCATCGACATGGAAACTAGATTCACTCGCATTGTCGATGAACTATCTCAACTCGGAAAGAGTTATACACAAAATGAAAAGAACCGAAGAGTTCTTAAATCATTACCTCCAAGTTGGAAGGTTAAAGTAACCACAATCAAAGAGATGCACAATCTCAGTGATTACAAAATAGATAATCTATTTGGAAATCTTCGTGCATACGAAGAAGATAATCTACAAGAAAAAGTCATTCCAAAAGTGGAAGATAAAAAGAAAAATATGGCTTTAAAAACCATACTAATAGATGAAGAAGAAAATGATGATGAATTAAACGAAGAAATCCAAAATCTCGATGAAAGCAAAAATGCTTTACTTACAAGACAACTACGTCGTGTGCTTCAAAGCAAAGCTCAAAGATACGGAAAAGGCTTCCTTAAATCAAATAATCAACAAAGAGTCTTTAACTCAAATGGAAGGCCAAATTACTCTCAAAATTACACTCCTAACTATAAGAGTAATTTTCCGTCAATGAGCTATAATAAAGGCAAAGGTATGCAAAATACTAATATATATAATAATAACACTCCTACTTACACTCCTCCCAAATGAAAAGAACAAAACACGGAGGAAATACAAGAGGTGTGTTATGAATGTAAACAACCCGATCACTTTAAACGAGAATGTCCTAAACTTATAAAAGAACGATCTCTCGTGGCCGAAAATGGGTGGGATTTAAGTGAAGATGAAGAAGCTCCGGAAGCTAGTGAAGAAATTGTGAATATATGATTAATGGCTATCGGGGATGCATCTACTTCAAAGGAAATCTCCACTTCAAATCAAGAGGTAACCCTTTCTTCAAACCTCATTCAATTACATGAATCCAATTTGAATCTTGTAGATATGAATAATCAAGATTTAATTGAACTTGTGGTAAACATTAACAACAAGTATAAAGATCTTGACAAAAGACATCATCTATTATGGTCCGAGAAAATGAAACTCGAGGAAATACATTATAATCAAAGTAAAGATTTTACTCGGATGATGGATTCAAAAGTCCAATATGAAGATGAAATTTCATCTCTAAATAATCAACTCTACTTACTAAAAATTGAGAATAATACCCACAAGGAAAATATTCTCAAACTAGAAGTGGAAAATATATCATTAATTTTCCAATCTGAAGAAGTGGAAAATGAGAAGTTACAAATAAATGAAAATATTTGTGAACTCCATGTTGAGTTGTTGTACTTAAAAATACAAAACGAGTCACTCACTCAAGAAAGTTCAACAACTAAATCTCAAATAAACAATCTTGAAAAAGAGAAAGAGCTACAACACACTAATGAGCTTAAAGAAAAAGATTTAGAATTAGAAGCTCAACGGTTAAAACAAGAAAATTTCAAGCTCATATCTCAAGTTAAGGATCAAGAAATATTTCTTAACAACAAGATTGATGCCTTAAACAAAGAAAAAGAAAATCTTGAAATTGTTATTGAAAGATTTACAAAAGGCAATGAGATATTAAATGAAATGGTACATTCAAAAAAATCCTTTAACCATGAAGGTTTAGGATATGATAAGAATGTCCAACCAAAGAAAGTTGTTCAATACCATGAACAAACTAAAAATGATGCCCCTAAATCACCTACAATTATATGTTCCTTCTACAATAGACACGGATATACCGTTTCTTATTGTAAATTTAAAAATGGTGAAATTAAAGGAAAGCATATATGGGTTCGAAAAGGATATAAGTCATCCAAAAATGTTGAAAAGAATGTATTCCATCCTAAGGTAGCTAATAACAATCAAAGGCAACCTAGATCTCAATTCTTTCAACCACCTATTAGGTTTGAAGATAATAAACCAAAATATAATGGCATATTTCCTAGAAATAATGTGTATTATCCAAATGATAGAAGCATGATATATCAATATGGAAACTCTAAAACTTATGCTAGTACAAGAAGATCAAAATTAAATAACACATATCCACGGGGAACACTTTATAATATTAGGAATAATGCATCTAGAAATCTCTATGTGAATAAAAATGCTTATCCAATGCCTAGATTTTTCCATGCAAATTCAAATGTTATTTATGATGTACTAACCCCAGGACCCTCAAGATAAAAGGGTACTTATGTATTTAATTGATCTATTTTGTAGGTTTGCTTTACTGCTAAGCAAGACTTGTGGTACCTTGATAGTGGGTGTTCGAGACATATGACCGGTAATAAGTCACTCTTGAACAACATTAAAAAGGTCAATGCTGGAAGTGTCACGTTCGGAGATAGCAGTAAAGGTATCATTTTTGGCATCAGTGACATCGGGAACGAGCACTTCAAGATATCCGACGCACAACTAGTCACGGGACCAAAGTACAACCTTCTCTCGATAAGACAACTTTGCGATAATGGAAATAAGGTAATTTTCTATCCTACTGATTGTTCTATTCTTAATAAAGATGGAAAATTAGTCCTTACGTGTCCTCGAGACAAGAATGTCTATACATGTGACATGAGTAAGTATGTTAATATATGCCTAATCACTACTATAGATGACCCTTGGTTGTGGCATCGAAGATTAGGACACGCAAACATGAAGTTGATTAAAAATATATCAACTAAAGAACATGTACGAGGAATACCAAAATTAAATTATAAAAAGGATCACATATGTGAAGCTTGTGAAATTGGCAAACAAATACGAGCCTCTCATAAAGCAAAATTTATGGTATCTACCTCACGACCTCTCGAGCTTTTACACATGGATCTTATCGGTCCAGTCCTTGTACAAAGCCTCGGAGGATGTTCATATAATTTGGTAGATGTTGATGACTATTCACGATTTACGTGGACAGAATTCCTCAAAGTCAAAAGTGATGCTTTTGAATCTTTTTCTTCACTATGCAAAAGAATTCAAAACCAACAAAATAATACCATAGTATATATAAGAACTGATCATGGTAAAGAATTTAAAAATTCAAACTTTACAAGTTTTTATGAAACTAATGGTATCACTTATAACTTTTCTGCTCCTTACACTCCTCAATCTAACAGAGTAGTTGAAAGGAAGAACAGAACATTACAAGAAATGGCAAATACAATGATAAATGAATATCGCCGTCCTAAATATTTTTTGGCCGAAGCAATGTCCACTGCATGTCATATACTAAATAGAGTCTTATTAAGACCTATAATTCAAAAGACTCCATATGTGCTTTATTTTGGTAAAACTCCTAAAGTTAATTACTTTAGAGTATTTGGAGGTAAATGCTATATATTAAACTCCAAATATTACCTTACAAAATTTGATCCAAAATCAAATGAAGGTATATTCCTTGGATATTCAACAAATAGAAAAGCTTATAGAGTATTTAATTTAAATTCTCTAGTGGTGGAAGAATCAATAAACATAGCATTTGATAAAACAAAACCATCACCTAAATACAAAGATCTTGTAGACAAAGAAGATATCACACAAGACAATATTGAGAATGTTATTCGACAATTCGAAAATGTGGATTTTGGATCATCACCCCCAACAAATCTACTAGAATTATTAGAAATAGATATTGAACCACCTAAATATGTTCCAAATATTAGAAGTCATCCTTTAGACAATGTTCTAGGAGACTTAACTAAAGGAGTTCAAACGCGGTCACAAGTTCAAAACATTGTGAATCACCTTAGTTTTCTAACACAAATAGAACCTAAGACCGCTAAAGAAGCTTTGTTAGACGAAGATTGGATCTCTGCAATGCAAGAAGAATTAACCCAATTCTCTCGTAGCAAAGTTTGGAAACTTGTTCCAAAACCCAAAAATACTTCCATAATTAGAACTAAATGGGTATTTAGAAATAAGTTAGATGAAAATAGAACTGTTGTGCGAAATAAAGCTAGACTGGTTGCACAAGGCTATACTCAAATGGAAGGTATATATACTTTGATGAAACATATGCACCGGTAGCACGAATTGAGTCAATTCGTATGCTATTAGCTTTTGCATGTCATACGAATTTTAAAGTATATCAAATGGATGTAAAATCTGCATTCTTAAACGGGATACTAGAAGAAGAAGTATATGTTAAACAACCTCCCGATTTTGAAGATGCAACACATCCAGAATATGTATACAAATTATACAAAGCTCTATACGGATTAAAACAAGCCCCAAGAGCGTGGTATGAAAGGTTAAGCAAATTCCTGTTAGAAAATAATTTTAAAATGGGAACGGCTGATAAAACCTTATTTACAAGATAGGAAATAAATGATATCTTGCTTGTACAAATATATGTAGATGACATCATATTTGGTTCAACCAATGATGCACTATGTAAAGAATTCTCTGACTATATGAGCAAAGAATTTGAGATGAGTATGATGGGTGGATTAAATTTCTTTTTGGGATTGCAAATAAGACAATCTGACGAGGGCATTCATATTTCACAATCAAAATATTGTAATGAAATGCTAAAGAAATTTGAAATGGAAAATTGTAAACCAATTTCCACACCTATGTCAACATCTGACAAACTAACGGAGGATCCGAAAGGAATTCCCGTTGACACTAAGAAATATCGAGGAATGATTGGTAGTTTATTATACATTACCGCAAGTCGACCTGATATACAATATAGTGTTTGCAAATGTGCTAGATTTTAAGTAGCACCAAAAGAATCTCACTTATCCGCGGTAAAAAGGATACCGAGATATCTAAAAGGTACCACGAATATTGGTCTTTGGAATCCTAAAGGAATACCATTTGACTTGACTTGTTATTCAGATTCAGACTATGCTGGACATTTAGTCGATAGAAAAAGTACAAGTGGTACGTGTCAGTTTATGGGTGGATGTTTAGTTTCATGGTTTTCAAAGAAACAAAATTATATCTATATCCACCACTGAAGCTGAGTATATAGCTGCTGCCAAATGTTGTGCACAAATACTGTGGATGAAACAAACATTGGCAGACTATAACACAAAATTTGATGTAATCTCTATTTTATGTGATAATAAGAGTGCGATTGATTTAAGTAAAAATCCGGTGCTGCACTCTAGATCCAAACACATAGATGTGAGACATCATTTTTTACGTGATCATGTCAACAAAGGCGATATAAAAATGACTCATATTGAAACTGAGTATAACATCGCTGACATCTTTACAAAACCATTAAATTCTGACAGATTCACTAAACTCCGTTTGGATTTAGGAATGTTGGAATATTTAAAATAAATAATATATTTTCTAAATATATTATTTATATTATGAGTAAACAATTATATATATAAATCTATTTTTTTTTATAAAACAAAACTTCTTTTCTACACTCTGTTAATTCTCTCAATAATTCAGATTTATCAATAAATATTTATTGATCGGATTTTGAGAAATTAAATGGACTAAGTGCATTGAAAAGAAATTTATTTTAAAATAAATTAAATATTATTACTCCTTAATTGTTCTAAATTTTTCTCTAAATATATACATATATGTATAAATATATATATATATATTAATTCGAAAATAGATTTTAATTATTTTTCTAAAAACAAAAAATTCTATTTTCTATCTTATTTTTTAGATAAGCCCAGTCCAATATACAAATACATCTATATTCCTTTTAAAAATTTCGGGCCTTTAATTTTATCCAGCCCAATTTAAAACAACCCAACCATTTCTTATAACCCTAAAAATCTAAACCGTTCATTCCTATCTCAGTCTAATCTCAACCGTCCATTATATATCAAATATATACGTACAAATAAGGGTTACACTGTTCATATAGTCTCTCCTCTCGCCTCTTTCTCTCTCAAAAACCCTAGCTGCCGCTTTCGGTTTTCCGATGAGTTCATTGAATCCCTTCACTCAAAACACTTTTAACCTCAATTTTCTGATACTATACATATATCTTTAAGCGATTTAATCAAAACTCGATTAAATCGAAGCTTAGATTTGGGCAAATCGAAGAGATTTCGATTAAAACACTCGAGTTCAAATCAATTGAACTAGGGTTTTGAATCGAAATACACATATACGTCTGTTTAATATATATACTTTTAATTCGATTGAAAGCGATGATGTTTTGAAACCCTAAGTCGATGTATTGAGAGGTTTTTGCTGGGTAAATGAAGAAGGAGAACGCATAAATGGTAGATCGAGGATGTTAGGTCATACACACTGTAGAGGGGGTGAATACAATGTAAAGTACAATCAAATCGAACTTTATTATCTCAAGTAACAGAAAACAAACTTTATTGAAACAATAAACTCTGTTACAGTATGGAACTGTTACCTCTCAGTGATGAATAATTATCACGAGAGCTGCTAGGGTTACAATGAATAATCTTCTCGAATATGATAACACTTATAGTGTAAACCCTATGTCTGTGTTTATATACTACACAGTTACAAGATAATCACTAATTGATGTGGAATATAATTCTGCTTCCTAAAATATATCAATCAGATATCTTTTCTTCCAAGTATTCTATTCTTCATAAAATTCCTTCTTCATGCATATCTCTTCTTATGTTTATCTCGATCTTCTTTCCTTTAATCAGCTACTGTCCTTATCTGAACGTCCTTCAGCACTTAAGTTCTGATATCCATCTTCTGATGATTATCTCCTGATAATATAAGTACTGATATCCTTAAGTCCTGACTTCCAGTAAGTACTGATTTATCCTGTTTAAGTAAGATCTGAAAACTAAACATAAATCATATTAGCCATGACATTATCAAATATATCTAACAATCTCCCCCAACTTGTAAATTAGCATAATATACAAGTTTAATAGATATTTGATGATGTCAAAAACATTAAGTACAAATGCATGAGAATTAGACTAGATAACTACAACTTACAGTCCTTAAAGCTTTACCAATATTTAACTTCTGATAACACCTTCAGTCTGTACAAATATCAGAATTTAAGCAGTTGTAGATCTTGACTTGGCTTCATCTTCTGATCTCTCTGATGTCAGGAGTTGTTCTGAGATAGTTCTTCAACAAACATCTCTCAGCATATCTAAGTTCATCAATCATTCTCCTTTTAGCATCTTTAAGCTCTACATTATCTTCACCAATTTGAAAGATTGCAGCCCTGAGATCATTAATCTTTGCTTTTCTTATATCCTGATCCAGTCTGATCAAATAAGCTTTATCAGACTTAAGATTGAATTCCACAGCCCTATAACCCAGAAAGGTAGTTATAATTTTAGCAGTGTTGGGCTTCATTTCAACTATATCACCCTTGTGATCTCTGTACTTTGGAGCATATGTGCTGTCAGACTTAACAGAATAAAGCCTTTTCTGTCTCTGAATCTGATCCTTCAAATAGTTTACAGCACTTCCTGTCAATCTGTCATCCACTTGAAGTAAGAATAGTACATGCTCCAATTCTTCAAAATACTTCAATGGAATGACATTTTGCCTTATATGATAAACCCTACCATCTGTCATGAAGTACAACAAGATGTGTTCTTTCAAGTAGGTATGGTAAACCATTTGTACAGATTCCAGTTGATTCAATCTCTCAGGAATTGCTCCAATACCTGGTTCACTCAAGGAAGTTGGATCATTGGTAGTGTTCTGTATTCTTCTTTCATCAGCACTTCCCAATCCAGTTTTATCTCTTGCTTCCTTTCCAGTAACTACTCTTGCTTCAAAACCACTTACAGCAGTCTTCAAAGGTTGAGTCTGTTTTGCTTTAGTGAATCCTAGTAGGAGTGTCTTTGATCTATCTTTTGATATCAAGTTAACCTGAGTTGTGTCAGAGGTTACTTGCTTCTTCGAAATATCAGAACTTACTGTCTCTTGACTCTGAACAACTTGAGCCATGTCAGAGGTTGTTTTAAGAACTTTTCTTGAAGTCAGAGCAAGATCATCCTTTTCATCAGTGATTTCTTCATTCTCAGGAGGCACATAAACCTTGATAGGTTCACCAACCTTTTCTTTACCCTTGGATCTTGGATCTATCTGCGGTTGTGATTTAGCCAATGTTGCTTCAGTATATGTCTTTTCTTTTATTACAATGCCTTTGAGTTTTGAAAGTGACTTTTTACCAGAAGCTTCAGATTTAGATGTGACTTTCTCTGATTTAAGTCTGGCTTCTTCTTCCATTAAACTCTCCGAGTCCATTCCTGGATTTTCCTAAAGAAATAACTGTCTTGACATTTCTTCATCAAGATCTAAAAGTTCATCAGAACTTATCCTTTTACCAGTAGCAGAACCAATTCGTTTCCCAGTATCTGAACTTGTCCTGTGACTTGTGATTTCAGCTTTTCTTGATGAGAAACCTCTACCTTGACTATGACCTCTACTCATTCCAGAGTTTCCTTGATCATCCTTTTCATCATCATTCCCTTTCAGTGTCTTGTCAGTCTTGCATTTGGACTTAATTACTTTCTCCCCCTTTTTGGCATCAGCAGGTAGTAGAAGAGAGACAAGCAATTCCACTGAGGCTTGGATTTCATTAAGTTGTGATTGCTGAGAAGCTTGATTTGTCAGAATATTATCAATCTGATCTTGTTGAGTCTCTTGAGTCTTCTCAATATAAGCAATCCTGTCAAAGGTAGGTTGGAAGAATTTTTTCTTGTCAATCTTCTGAACTTATTCTTGCTTCATTAATTCTTCCTGAATCTTGTGTAGCTCTGCATGAGTAGTTGAATGAAGACCTTGTAGATGTTTAGTACTCAATGCAGTGACTCTAAGCTGGGTTTTGAAATCATCAGAATTTAACATTTCATCAGCTTTTGTCAAGTACTCAGCAAGATGCTTTTCATTTGGAACACAGGAAACTGAGTTCCATTCCTTAGTCCATTCCTGTCCTGCAGGAGTTTCACTCCAAGGTACTGGTGCTTCTCTTATAACAAACTTCTTAACAAGATCAGATTTAAGAACAGTTTGTTGAGGGGCATGTCCTGAAGGACCTGCTTCATCAGTATCTCCAGCATTTGCAGCATCAGAACTTACAGAATCGGTATCTTCTGATAAAACAACAGTGTGAGTAGCAATGGAGGCTTCAGCATCCTCTAATTGCTGATCTGGTTCTAAGTACTGATCAACAGCCATATCCTGATGCTCACCTATATTCTGATCATCAGCATCTGGATGCAGAGAAGGTGTAGTAGTTAATTCTGGAGTTTGAGCAGCATCAGTGACAGGTGTTGTTGATGGATTAGTTACTGTTGGAGCCTCTAAGAGAATTACTTCAGGCACAACCAAGGTCTGAATATCAATATCAGCACTTGTGCCTGTATTAACAGGAGATACAGATTTTCGAACAGGAGACACAGATGGTGTATTGGCCTTTTCAGGAACAGCTTCCTGAGATGGAGTTGATGGAGAATTAGTGACTTTAGCAGATTCCTTTTCTTGTGAGATTAGAGATTCCTGATCTCCTTCCTTAGCTGCTGCTTCTTCATCATCTGAAACTGGCCTTTTTGCCCTCTGTTTCTTTTATCTCTTTGTAGATATGGATTCCTTGCGAGTTTCAGGTACAATCATTCTTCTAAGCCTCTTAAGAAGCCTAGATCCCCCAATTCCAGAATCCTTCTGAGAAGTCACTTTCTCAGCTTCTTTGACAACAGGTTCTGATGTAGAAACCTGTTCCTCACTGTCTGACTCATCTCTCAAAGCAATCCTCCTTCTCTTTTGAGGTGTTTGAGGAACAGTTTTTTTCCTCTTAGGCTTGGAAGAGGAAGGCTTCACAGTAGGTGCTGAGGATGAGGGTTGAACTGTCTGTGAAGTGGAGAGATAGGATTTGATATATTGCCTGAGAGTTGGTTGAGTAGTATGAGTGGTATGTTCTGATGGTTGTTGTGGTGTTTGGGAGGTGGTTGTTGGTTGGACATCAGGATAAACAGATCTATAGGAATCAGGATCAGCATTTACTAAGATCTGTTTTACAGACTGAGGAATCTGTAAAGGTCTAACCACTGGTTTCTTAGTGTCAGCATTTACCAGGTCATTAAAGTAACGTTTTGCAACTTTGAAAGGTGAAGTTGAGGTACTGGTTAGTTGAGGTTCATCAATACAAAAAGTATATATAAGTTGACAGAATCTAGCAAAGTAGACAATATTCCAATCCTCTGTCATCCTATCCCCAATAAAACCTATTATAGCAGTTGCAAAATCAAAATGAGTTTGGTTTATAATGGCATACCCGATGTGCTGAATCATTATGGGGATGGCATCAAAATTCGAACACTTGTTCCCAAAAGCTTTAGTGATGCAGTCGAAGAAAAAACTCCATTCCCTTCTGATATGAGCCCGTTTCAACTGCCCAAGCTTTGCCAAACTCTGTTCATACCCCAAACTGGCCATTAACTCCTGAAGAGCCGATTCATCTGGAATTGAAAAAGTACATCCTTCTGGGAGATGTAGAGCCTTGCGTATTGTACCAGGAGTGACTGCATATGGAGAATCACCCACTTCGAAAATAATACTAGGAGTACCATTTTGACCACCATTATCAAAGTTTCCAGTCCTCCAAAGTGTCAGAACTTGTTGGCTTGAGAATACTGAAGGTTGGGTCAATGCATACCCGATTTCACTGTGTGCAAGAAGATCTTGCACAAAATACAATTCAGACCGAGCTTCAGCATTATCAAGAATTGCAGCATAGTTGTTTGGAACAAATTTAGCTCCATCAATGATTAAATCCTTAGGTGTCATGAAATTAATCGAGATGTATAAGTGCCTGTTAAGTGTTTGATAGATTGTCTATATGAAAAACCAACGTTAGAAGAAGAAAGAGAGTAAAAGCAAATAGAGAGAAAAAGTGTGAAAGGAAATAAAAGATTAAAAAATCCTCTCTCTGTCTTACTTATACTTTTGAAAAAAAATGTAATCGTTGGACACCTGTCAGACATGCAGTAAAAACGAATAGTTAATGGGCACGAGAAAACAGTAATCATTACTTACCCACTTGCAGTTTTTCAAGGAAAAAACCGTTCCACTTACCAAGTTATTCCATTAATCAAGGTGAAACAGTTTTAATTCAAAATTGAAACTGTTCCCACTTATTTAATTATTTTTCACTGCAACATCAATATTCTGAAAAAAAATTCGAGTGAAAATGACCATAATAAATCAGATGAGCAAGTACTGATAAAATAAAATCAGAACTTAAGTTAAAACAGAATTTATATGGTCATCAGAATATGAATATGTATCAGGATTTATCAATGGATTACAAAATATCTTAGAGACAAGATCTTGAAACAAAAAGAAATTTCATTAATATATAAAGAGAATACATTCATGAAATTTAAATTACATCAGAACTTGTACAAGATTTCCCTAAGCTGCTAAACCTAACGTCAACAGCCTTTGTCCTAGCTCAAGAAGCAGGGCAAGGCTGATGATGAAGAAAAATAGGAAGAAGAAAATAAATCATTTCTTCTTCCTACTCTCGACAAACAGAATAGCGAGTCGTATGATTCGCTCTTGCTGGCAGAGTGCTTCCAGCCTTTCCTCCTCCAATCGCTCCAGATGGCGATGGTAGTCCATGTAGAAGAACAGGAGGTGGGTGAGTACCTCCTGGGGAACGGAGTCCCATATCTCATCAGGAATGGCAGTAACGTGCCATTCCTGCTACCAATCGACACAGCTCAGCTCTATATTGAATGTTTCGTAGTTCAAAAACATATTGTAATTGACCATGGTGTTTTTGATATAAAGATTATGAAGGTGAGTTTGTGAGAAAAGATTTGATGGGAAGGCTGATGTGAAGTGGTTGCTTATATAGGCAAGAGAATGTCAGGAGACACAAAGAAATTTAATGCTGACAAGTAGAATTAATTCTACCTCGTCTCCCCAGACTTGGAAAAATAAAAACATTCATTGGAAAGGGAAAACATGGTTTAATACGCACAATAAACAAGTAAAAGTTGACTGCTCATGTACGGTACCACTATCCCTAAACATAGTGACTGTTAATCTTCCACTTCAACATATTCAGGTTTGAACCGAGACTGTTTCCAAATTTTATCCACAAATAAGTCAAGTAAAGAATCAGAAGTTAATATCAGAACTTAGACTTATATCAGAACTTAACGGTCATCAGAACATAATTTCTTAACTCAAAAAATGAATGCCTATCTTAGTAAGTCCTCACACAAATTCTGATTGATATTCTTCAGAACATAATCATCAGAACATGCAATCAGAACTTGTCCTCAGAATTTGTGCAATGTGACACAATGACTGTTCATCTAAAACAATATAGATCACCACAGTGATTTTCATCATTCATATGGAGTGTTTAGTGTGTGCATTAAGCTAAATATCAGATAAAGAGTAAAGTCTGATTCACTTCAGTACATCTTAGAAATAAGGCATAACTAAAACTTTGCTAAAGAGCTGTCACTATTCTGAAACCTACTGTTGAATGAGTTCATGCTTGAGTCCATCTCAACTATTTTGTGCTAATTTTGTGCATCTTTTTAAATTCCATTTTACAGTGGCTTCTCAGTGTAAGTGAGTCACGACTGCGTATCAGAATTTATACTATTATCAGAGTATTTCTCCAGTAATCATAGAGTGTGAAAAGTCACCAAGAAAATATTTTGCTTTTCTAATGCATATTTACTTAATACAAGCCATGCACTTGGGTCATCCCTTCCACATTTTTTACTCTAGATCTCAAAGGAGTACCTGAATTTTAATCCTTGATTCTTTTGCTTTTTCTTTTGATAAGTGAGGTTTATCAGCACTTAGTACATTCAACAGATTTACTAGCATCAGAACTTAACAGATGAGAAGCAATATTCTAGTTTTTGACTTAGTAATAAGATAGACCAAGTAAACTCAACTAAGCTCAATTATCGGAATATGCTTGTGTTAATGGATTTCCACAGAAATAATTACTTCTGACATGGGATCCCTTGTTTATTGAAGACTACTAGGTCAGCATCTAGCACAGTTATCCTCATAGGATTGAATAGTTACCTAAACAGACATATCACTATCAGAGTTTAGAAACATTTATCAGACAACAGTCAGTACTTAAACACATTTTTTAATTAAGCACAGAATACACAAAGAGATTAAATTCTGTAAATACTGATCATAAAGTCTGATACATCAGAACAAAACTAAGCAGATTTAGAGAAAGAACCTGAAACCATTCCAAGTTCATTTACCAATCTTGTAAAAGTAGCTTCACACAATGGTTTTGTGAAGATATCTGCTAGTTATTGATCTGTTGGAACAAAGTGCTATTCCACTGTACCTTCATCCACATGTTCCCTGATGAAGTGGTATCTGATGCTGATGTGCTTTGTCATAGAGTGTTGAACTGAATTACCTGTCATAGCAATAGCACTTTGATTATCACAGTAAATAGGGATTTTGAAATATGTTAACCCATAATCCAGTAACTGATTCTTCAACTAAAGAATCTGTGCACAACAGCTTCCTGCAGCAATATATTCTACTTCTGTAGTTGATGTGGAAATTGACTTTTGTTTCTTGCTAAACCAAGAAACCAATCTGCCTCCAAGAAATTGGCAGTTTCCACTTGTGCTTTTCCTGTCAATTTTGCAACCTGCAAAATCTGCATCTGAGTAACCTATTAGTTTAAAATCTGATTCTCTGGGATACCACAATCCCAGATCAGCTGTGCCCTTAAGATACTTGAAAATTCTTTTCACAGCTGTTAAGTGAGGTTCTCTTGGATCTGCTTGAAATCTTGCACAAAGACAGGTAGCAAACATGATATCAGGTATACTAGCAGTTAGATAGAGTAGAGAGCCAATCATACCTCTGTAATCAGTAATATCTACTGATTTACCAGTATCCTTATCCAGTTTTGTTGCAGTGGCCATGGGAGTGGATGCACTTGAACAATCTTGCATTCCAAATTTCTTCAGCAAGTTTCTGGTGTACTTAGTTTGAGAAATAAAAGTGCCTTCTTCATTCTGCTTGACTTGAAGGCCCAGAAAATAGCTAAGTTCCCCTATCATACTCATCTGATACGTTGACTGCATCAGTTTGGCTAACTTCTTGCAAAGTTTGTCATTTGTAGACCCAAAAATGATATCATCAACATAAATCTGGACCAGAAGTAAGTCCATTCCATGGTTGAGGTAGAACAGTGTTTTGTCTATAGTTCCTCTGTTAAATCCACTTTCCAGAAGAAACTGAGCTAAAGTCTCATACCATGCTCTAGGAGCTTGCTTAAGTCCATAAAGTGCTTTATCAAGCCTGTAGACATAATCTGGATGTTTGGAATCTACAAAGCCTGGAGGTTGTTCAACATATACTTCCTCCTCCAATTCTCCATTGAGAAAAGCACTTTTTACATCCATTTGAAAGATAGTAAACTTTTTGTGAGTAGCATAAGCCAAAAATATCCTTATGGCTTCTAACCTAGCAACTGGTGCAAATATTTCATCATAATCAATTCCCTCCTGTTGAGAATATCCTTTTGCAACCAGCCTTGCCTTATTTCTTGTAATTATGCCATCACTGTCAGTTTTGTTTCTGAATACCCACTTTGTACCAACAACAGATCTATTCTTTGGTCTTGGCACTAGGGTCCAGACTTTGTTTCTTTCAAATTCATTTAACTCTTCCTGCATTGCTTGCACCCAATCAGCATCTTGAAGAGCTTCTTCCACTTTCTTTGGCTCAGTCTGAGAGAGAAAAGAATTGTAAAGATATTCGTTTGAAGTACTTGTTCTAGTTCTGACACCTGCATCAGGATTTCCAATTATCAAATCAGGTGTATGTGATTTAGTCCACTTCCTTGCAGATGGAAGGTTTTCTCTAGAACTGGATGCTCCCCCACGATCCATGCTGTCTTCATTTTCATTTTCTGATGCTCCCCCTGAAACTATGCTCTCTGAGTTGGATTCTTCAGTATTTAAATTTTCAGAACTATCTGAACTTGGCTTATCAAATTTTGACGGATCAGAACTTGAAGAGCCAGATGTATGTTCTGATGCTTCTTGAGATGTGGTATGTTCTTGAGTATGCTCCCCCTGCATAGGTGCATCTTCCTTTGGCGTAGTCACCACAGTTTCAATAACATCAGAGTTTAATCCATCAGAGTTTACAGTATCAGGACTTAGACTGTCAGGATTTTCAGTCTCAGAATTTGAGTCTTCATTTTCAAATCTCAGCTGATCATGGTCAATAAAATCTTCAAGACCAGTAATCTTCTTGTCATCAAAAGAGACATTGATAGATTCCATGACCACTCTTGTTCTCAAATTATAGACTCTGAAGGCTTTTGTGGAAAGTGGATATCAAACAAAGATTCCTTCATCAGCTTTTAGATCAAATTTGGATAGCTGTTCAGGATGAGTCTTGAGAAAAAAACACTTGCATCCAAATACATGAAAGTACTTCAGATTTGGCTTCTTTTTCTTCACCATCTCATATGGTGTTTTTCCTTGCTTGTTAATGAGTGTTGCATTTTGAGTAAAACAAGCAGTCTGCACAGCTTCAGCCCAGAAATAGGTTGGAAGCTTTGCTTCTTCAAGCATTGTACGTGCAGCTGCAATGAGAGTTATATTCTTCCTTTCAACAACTCCATTTTGCTGTGGAGTTCCAGGAGCAGAAAATTCCTGCTTAATTCCATGGTTTTTGCAGAACTCTTCCATTATCAAATTCTTGAACTCGGTGCCATTATCACTCCTTATGATTTTCACAGAATCTTTGACCAATTTATCCAGATGTTTGACATGATCAATCAAGATAGATGCAGTTTCACTTTTTGTGTGCAAGAAATACACCCATGTGTATCTGGTGAACTCATCCACTATGACCAATGCATATTTCTTCTTTACAATAGCATGACATTCACTGGACCAAATAGATCAACATGTAGTAGATGATAAGGCTCAAGAATTGATGATTCAGTCTTGCTCTTAAATGAAGATTTTCTTTGTTTGACCTTCTCACAAGAATCACAAAGGCCATCAGGAGCAAATACTGACTTTGGCAGTCCTCTCACAAGATCTTTCTTGACCATCTCATTTATATTGTTGAAATTTAAATGAGAGAGTTTCTTGTGCCAATTCTAGGTTTCTTCAATTGATGCTCTACTCATCAGACAGATTGCAGAACCATCAGTACTTGTTGAAAGCTTAACTTCATAAATGTTACCACGCCTGTATCCTTTCAGAACAACTTTGCCTTTATATTTACTCACAACTTCACAGTGTTCTTCAAAGAAATCAACATGATAACCTCTGTCACAGATTTGACTTATACTCAGCAGATTGTGTTTAAGTCCTGAGACCAGAGCTACTTCTTTAATGATGACATTCCCAAGATTGATATTGCCATATCCCAATATTTTTCCAATGTTGCCATCTCCATAAGAAACATTTGGGCCAGCTTTCTCCACAAAGTCTGATAGCAGGGCCTTATTTCCAGTCATATGTCCTGAACATCCATTGTCCAGAACTAGGATATTTTTCATGTTGCCCTGCAAACACAAAGACCACTAATGATTAGTTTTAAGGACCCAGACTTGCTTGGATCCTTTGGCCTTATCAAGTTTGTTAACATTTGCAGCGGATTTAGCATCAGAGTTTATGTTAACATTTTTCTTATCAGAACTTACACTATCAGACTTTGAATCAGAATTTACACTAGAAGGAACAATGGAAACTTTCTTCAAAGAAGGTTTTATTTGATAATAATTATAATACAAACTATGATATTCCTTACAAGTATAAATGGAATGCCATAAACTACCACAATGAAAACAAGGATTTTGTGGTTTATATCTAACAGACTGACTTTTAACTCCTGACTTTGAAGGTAAGGAGTTTATGTTCTTATTCTTCCTGCAAAAAGAAGCCAGATGGTTAGAACTTCCACAATTATGACACGTTTTCCTAGGAGCTTCAGGAACAGGCTTATAATTATTGCTTTTATTTACACCTTCCTTTCCATTCCTATTTTTCCTAGTTGATTTTACCTTGTTTGCATTCTTAACAGCTTTCAGCTTATGCTTAAGCTGCTTCTTAGTCATTAAGCCTATGTTTACTTCAGCTGTCTTTTCCTGTGTTAGTTTGTCAGATGTTAATTCCACTTTAACTTTTGATTTCTCATTATAAGACTTTACAGTTACAAACTTAACAGGTTTTAACTTTGGCTTTTGCCTAACAACAACAGACTTAATTTCTACAGTTCCTTTATCATTCTTATCCTCTCCATAACCTAAGCCCTCTTTCCAATTTTCACTACTTAGCAAATTTTGAGTTGTTCTGCCAGAGTTAGTCCAAGTCCTGATAATCTCTCTTTCCTTTTCTAACTCAGTTTTTAGAGATTCATTTATTTTTAGCACTTCATCCCTAACATAAAAAACATCATCTCTATCCTTTTGAGTTTGATGGAACATAACTAACTCTTTTTCTAAGAAATCATTTCTTTTCTTAAAAGCAAGATTTTCAGAAGTTAATCTTTCACATGTTAAAGTTTGATCTCTATAACTAACAAACATGGTTTTAAGATATCTTCTCAACTCATTAATATCATCAGTATGAAAAGCATAAGTAGTCTGAGGTACCTTTGTTTCAGCAGCTTCATAACTGCTCTCAGCACTTTCTTTATCAGTATTTGCCATCAAAGCATAGTTCTCCTCACTTTCAGAGTCTGAGGTGTCTGTCCAGCTTTTCTTCTTTGTGACAAGAGCCTTGCCTTTGTCACCCTTCACTTTCTTGCAATCAGGAGATATGTGGCCTTTCTCACCACAGTTATAGCATTTGACATTGGTATAATCTCCTCTATCAGACTTTCCTCCTCTGCCCTCAGATCTTCTGAAATTCTTCTTATCAGAACTTGTGTCTTTCCTGGAAAACTTCTTTCCCTTCCTGAACTTCCTGTATGCAATCTTTGTGATCCCTTTCACCATAAGAGCACATAGCTTCATTATCTCCTCATCAGCATCAGTCTCAGGCAAGCTTTTAGAATCTGAGTCATCATCACTTTCAGAACTTGATGACTCAGTATCAGACTTTGTGAAAAGAGCTTTACCCTTGTCTTTCCTTGAGGTAGCTTCCTTGGGGGATTCTTCTTCAGCCTTAAGAGAAACTGTCCTTGACTTTCCTCCTTTTCTCTTGCTTCTTTGTTCCATCTCAAGTTCATGAGTCTTGAGCATTCCATAAATTTCATCAAGAGTTGTTTCATCAAGATTGTAGTTGTCTCTTATTGTTGTTGCCTTCAAATCCCGGCATTCAGGAAGAGCTAACAGGAATTTAAGGTTTGAATCTTCGAGATCATACTCCTTATCAACCAATGACAAATCATTCAAGAGTTTGACAAATCTGTCATATAAATCAGTCAATGACTCATTAGCCTTTGAGTCAAAGTGTTCATACTCTTGAGTGAGTATTGTCTTCCTGTTCTTCTTAATTGTATCAGTTCCCTGACACCTTGTTTCCAGAGCATCCCATATCTCCTTAGCAGTCTTGCAGTTAATTACCCTGTTTGACATTACATTATCAATGGCACTATGCAGTAAGTGTCGTACCTTAGCATCCTTAGTAATTGATGCGATATCTTCAGCAGTATAATCACTCTTCTCCTTTGGTACGGTCTTTGCTGCTTCACCTGCAACTGCAACAGCGAGCTTGGTTGGTTTGTAAGACCCTTCCTTGATTCTATCAAGATATTCTGGATCTGTTGCTTCCAGGAACATGGTCATCCTCACCTTCCATATGGGATATTCAGATGGTCTCAGTATGGGAACTCTGATGGTCTCATACCGACTTTGAATTTGTGTCTTTGGTGGTTCTTCAGTTTTGGTAGGCTTAGTTGGAGTTTCTGTGTCAGACATGATTGTGTTTGGATCTTAAACTGTATGTGTATTAACAGATCGGCTCTGATACCACTTGTTCGGTCACACACACTGTAGAGAGGGTGAATACAGTGTAAAGTACAATCAAATCGAACTTTAATATCTCAAGTAACAGAAAACAAACTTTATTAAAACAATAAACTCTGTTACAGTCTGGAACTGTTACCTATTAGTGATGAATAATTATCACGAGAGCTGCTAGGGTTACAATGAATAATCTTCTCGAATATGATAACACTTATAGTGTAAACCCTGTGTCTGTGTTTATATACTACACAGTTACAAGATAATCGCTAATTGATATGGAATATAATTCTGCTTCCTATAATATATCAATCAGATATCTTTTCTTCCAAGTATTCTATTCTTCATAGAATTCCTTCTTCATGCATATCTCTTCTTATGTTTATCTCGATCTTCTTTCCTTTAATCAGCTACTGTCCTTATCTGAACGTCCTTCAGCACTTAAGTTCTGATATCCATCTTCTGATGATTATCTCCTGATAATATAAGTACTGATATCCTTAAGTCCTGGCTTCCAGTAAGTACTGATTTATCCTGTTTAAGTAAGATCTGAAAACTAAACATAAATCATATTAGCCATGACATTATCAAATATATCTAACAGAGGAGAAATAGATTGATTGGTGAGGGAATCGGCATGACTCAGTTGAGTCAATTCGGATGAGTTACCGAGTTAACTCACTGAGTCACTCAACTCGGGGTCAGACGAGTTGAGTCAGGTAAGTGTCCATGAACGTTTCAATACCAAGGACTCAGGTATGTTTCTTGTAAACTTAAAATTGATTCAGTGAGTAGCTATGTGATTATCTGGGATTAAATAGGTAAATGATTGATCTGTGGATCGAATGATTATTTTTAAGTTATGATTTAAGTTTTTTTTGATTCGATGTTTTTGATAAATAAAGTTAATTGAAATTTGGTTTGATGGTTTACCTGAACAAAATGAAATGTCTGTTTTGATTTTGTCCTTGTAATTAAACTGTATGAGTAACCTTCCTGAGTTATCAACTGTGTTTTGACAAAATTAATTTCATTCATTCGATTAATCTGATGGATGAATTAACTAAGTATCAGTGGTGAATTAACAGAGTTTTTTTGATTTAACATAAGGAACTTAATTGCTGTTGAGAATTCAAGTGATATATTGACAAGATTTATTTGATTTGAACTATGAAACTTGATTGCTGTTGGATTAACTGATAGTTCTAGAAATGCATTGACAAAATTATTTAAGTTTAAATATTAAACTTGATTGCTTAGTGGATTATTTGAGAGTTCCAGTGATATATTGTCAACAATTACTTTAATCTGTTTTGAATTAGCTGAGTTATCAGCAGTGTGTTGATTTGATTATTTGTACCTAATTTGATTAAGTGATAAATTAGGCTATTTTTCTTTTAAAAGTCAAAAGTAAGTTGTTGTTATTTCCGGTATATAAGAACTTTGGTAGATTACATCACTAAACCAATCTAACTTAAAGTTGGAATGAGTTGCTTCAAGGCTATAAACTGGTATTGAGAAATGTAACTTAGCCTATTATATGCTTAGTGTATGATCTCAACATGAATGTTTATGTGTTTGAATTATCTGGTCTATATAGTGATTCTCTAAGCAATTCAAATCTAGTTCCTTGCTATAAATGTGTGGACTGTTGGAATTAACATGAACAATTCTTAATCATTTAAAGAGATATGACTAGTTCACTTAAAAAAGTTAAATTGAAAATGTGAATCAAGATAGTAAGATTATTTAATGGTTAAATTACATGAGTCTTAAAATTTGCAATATAATAAAACTTATGGTATAAACTTTAATCAGATCAGTGACAATCTTTCTTAAATGCTCATCTAAAATAAGATGATTTTGAAAGTTCTCTGTGATGTGTTATACTGCTTCTTGACTATGAGAATTACAAACAGTCTTGATAAAGTACAGTGAGAAGTAGATTAATATAAACTAAAGTGGTTGATTGTTTTAATCAAATCAAATGTGAGTTTGTAATAACACAAGTGGAATGATTATGTGCAGTACTCAGGGTTCTAACTATGTGACTTAAGTCTTTGTTTACTTGGCTGAATAGATTTTTTAAAATTACTTGCTAATTTATAAGTAATGCTTGTTGCATTCTTCATATAGTATAAATCACACACACACAATGCCCTGACACTAAGACCTGGCTGGGAATCCCTTAGAGAATCCCAGTATCTGGATCACTGGTGAAACAGCCACAAATAGAAACTAAGATCATTTTTTTGCATATTTTATTTGTAAGAAGCTGCTTATGGCTTTACTTGGTGGCTGGTATCCTCTATGTGTGTGTATGGATGTGCATATGTGTTATTTGGTTGTTGTATTTATGTAAGTGGAAATTAAAATAACCTAAAAAAATCCAAATCAGTCACATCAATCATGAACAGTTGTGTCTTGGTCATTTAATTCACAATGTTACAAAGTGACTGCTCCTATTTAATGAAGCTCTGTCCCTTTGTTTAATACCTGTTCCTTTGCACTCTTTTGTTTATAAAAGGAATATATTAATGAACACTCATTAGATATTTAATGCATGCTTCATTAAATACACCTGCATAGCCACTGAGAGTTCCTTTTACTCTCTGCACAAGCCTTGCATACATAAGCACTGCATATCCCCTGCCATAAATGCCTTCATATAAAAACAACTAAAAATTAAAATACAGTCAGTAGTATTCAACTTAATCTTTAAATAAAACTAGAAGTAAGTGTCTATAAGAAGACAATGCCTGTGATTTCTGTGCTTATTACTTGAGTGCTTTGTTGAACAAACTGACATGAGGTCATCTATATATGCTATACATTTAAAATCTGTACTATGCATTTGCATGCCATGCATACATATACTTAGGTTTATTATTTTAAAGTCATAACATGAGTTCTTTGAACTCTTTATAAGACCTTTACCTTGTATGGATTGTATCACACACACAAAAATTAAAATTCACTCCATTTCTTCTTTGTGCATTCACTGTCCACTTTCATGGACTCTAGACACTCTCACTTTCACCTGAGGAGAACACCTATGCTTCTCCCTCTCATTGACACCATTGATGGGAAAACATTCACCAACTCACCACATCGGCCACATGAATCACTCTTCCCAAACTATAATCATCACTATCCTCACCATAAAAAAGCAAAAACACAACAACATCACACACCAAGCACCTTTATATCATAGCACTCATGAATACACACAAAGAGTTAGGAACTCTAACTCAAATCAAGTAATAAATGCTACTCCTCTAAACCTTGCACCACCATCACTTACACCACCCCAGCCTACATTTGTCAAATTGACCAATTCTGGAAAACTCAACAGAATGTTGAATAACATTCAAACTGGAATGATGATTCAAGTTAAGCAAATGGGTGAACTATTTAAGATAATCATGGCTGCTAAATGGGACAACTTTGTGTTCTATAGAGGTAGGAACTATCATGTGCATCACATAAGTGAATTATATATGAACATGAAAGTTAGTCAAATGGATGATGGTGTCTATTTTGTTGAGTCTTAAGTACAAGGGTTAAATTTGAAAGTTGATAGTAACTCTATCCGTAAGGCCATGAGGTTAGGAAGCCATACTTTGCAAAAACCATGCATCAATATCTTTAATAAGTTTGTCTTTGATCAAAAGGAGTTTGAGTTGTATGTTGGTCTGTTCTGTGATGATGATGTGCCTTTGGGTCTCTGTGAGTCTAACCACACACACGCGCCAAAAACTAGCAGTCATACTTAGGGCAAACATTCTCCCTAAACCAAAACAAGATAGAGTTTTTGATTTTGTTAATTTTTAAGGTAATGTTTCAACTAGTAACTAATAAGGTTGAGTTTAACTTAAGCTATGTCATAATTTTGAACATGATAAATGGGTTTTATGAAGAATACATGCCATATGCTTTGCTTATGACCTCTCTGTTTGAAATTAATCAAGTTAAACTAATCAAAACCTTTGCTAAGAAAATTGAGTACTTTAATGTTGAAACCCTTTACCAAGATAAGGTCCCCTTGAGTGTGTGTAAGCCCCATCCTGTGAATCCGATTAAAATGCCTAAAATAGTTAATCTTGAAAAAACCAACAATGAGATTAAAGTGCTAAAAGTGGAAATAAACAGTCTTAAAGTAATCAATCTTAAGTTTGTCAATAGGATTAATTACCTAGAAGAAAAGATTCTTAGGAAATAGGCCTTACTTGAGGATTCTGAAGCTACCTCAAGAAGGCATGTGAGTGAGGAGGTAATTGAGCCTATGAGAGTTGGTGAGAAGGCTGATGAGATTGTTTGTGTTGGTAAGGGGAAGGATAAAGTTGTTGGTGTTGGTCAGAAGGATGATGAGTTTGTTGGTATGGCAGACATTACTGTGCTGCCTGAGTTGTGTGAGACAGATGGAAATCTGGGTTTTATTGATGTTAACAAATCTCCTGTCAAGGAGTAATCTAGTCTGTATTACTTGTTTTTGCTGCTTGATGGGCCAAAATTATCTGTACTTCATTTTTGTTGTTTCAATTTCTTTCAGTAATGTTTCTAGTTTGGGTGTTGGTTGTTAATGTTTCTTAAAGTTCAGTTCTTTTTCTTTAAGAACTGTTGATTGGCATACTGTAATAGAGTCTGATCATTACTATCTTATTGGATTTGCAAAGCTGTTGTTGACCTTCTGTTAAATTTGTATGAATTTCGGTTGGTTGATTTTAAGTGATATCTAGCTCAAATTATATTATATGTGAACACTGTGCTATGATCTTAAAATTCAAACCAGGAGTATAAATATGTTATTAGCATATAAACTCACTCTTACATGTTCTCAGGTTTATCACTCACTGTCAAAAATAGAGTCCTAACATTGTTAGTTCTATAATAACTAAAGTCCGAAATTTGAGCAGTTAAATCTCTAAATTATTGTTCTTTGCAGCATTAATGTTAATAACCCCAGAATTTCTTTAGGCTACTATTTATTTAAACTGTACTTTGGGCATAATTGAATATATGTATGCAGGTACCTTCAGCATCACTTTGGAATTTCAGCAGATCAAATTTTTTGATTACATATTGTATAAAATGCATAGAACAGTTTGAGAGTTTGTGAGAAGTATTAAAATCAAATTTTTTGTTGTATAACTTGAATAGTCATATAGAAAATCGATTATATCATTGATGTACACTAACCTACTAACTGACTAACTTGCTGACATTCAGAGATCAAAATGAACTAATTTTTTTTTAAATCGTAAGTTCGTTTAAACAAGTTAGCACATTCTGCTTTAGCAGAAGAAAACTTATAACCTAAATGCAGATATACTTGCAAAGTCAAAAAGGGTTATTAACATTTTTACTTGTTTCAATCTAAACAATAACTTGGACAGATAAATGAATCAAATCTATAATATTGTCATGTTTAACTTGATAAAATGGTCTACATTTTTTTCTGTCATAAAAATCTGAATACAACCTTATTTACAATTGGTTGCTAAAAAGAAAAATGACTCCAAGTTTTATACTTATACAATCAAGTGAACCAAGGTCACTGGCATTAAATTATAAATACTGTCTCACTGCATTTTAAAGTAAAAACCAACATTGCAACAGAATAAATCAAAATACTAGTTTTCAAGCAAATAACACTTAAGTGAATAAAAGTGCAACTCTATTTCTCATCACTTAACTCATACAAATATGAACCAAAAATGGTATATAAGTTCATCCTCTTTGCATAAACAAAGGACATAGTTTTTGTTTTAAAAAAAAGGGAGCAGAAGAAGTTAGAAAAATAAGAGAATTCTTAAAGTCAAAATTATCCTTATAATACATTAAGGGGAAGCAAATTTATATACATCTCTCACATCTTTTTGTTATTATCCAAATAAAAGGGGAAGAAGAAATTAGACCCCCCAAATTTGAAAATTTTAAAATATTCTTGCTAAAATGACATTAATTCTACATCAAAATTTATTCATCTAATACGTTGTTTAGTTTTGCAGGAATTAAATTCAAGGGATATACAACAATACTTCCACCTTTAATATATTTATGTGAAAAATATTTTTCAAAACACATGCATACATTTAAGGGAAGCACACACTTAGAAATTTTAAATTTTATGTTTTATTTGGCAAATACCAAAAATGGGAAGATTGAAAGGACATCTTCGATTAATTATTTATTTTGGTATTTGCATAATTTAACATAAAATTTAATACATGTATATCCTCTCCAAATAGGCATGAATTTAATTGACATAATCAAAAGTGAAAGCCATATCTAGCAAAATATTTTCAAAAAAGTTTTTCAAAGTGTATTTACATTTTAAATATAAATACAAGAGATATTCCAATTTGCTGAAAATCAAAAATATATATTTTAAAGGAATATACTCCAAAGCAATGAGATCGTAAAAGAACTATCGGAAGAATGATTTTTCCCAGGCTCTCTTGCAATATTAATAAGGCAACAAGTTTGAAAAAAGAATATCAGAACTTGGATATTCTTTAGAAGGCTCGTGCTAAATTTATTTCAAAAACAGATGGTTTTAAAAGGGATAAAATATATATCTTTCACTCCATAAAATATTTATAAATTCAAAGATATATTTTTACACTCTTAGAAATTATTATTTGATTAAAGAATATTAATATCTCATTTTATCCCCTGCCTCATATTTTTCCAAGTAATTTTCTCTCGTATGTCAAATATAATATTTATCGGAGAAAATACTTTTAAATACTTAAAAATATTTCCCACACTTTCAAAATATTTTATACTTAAGTAAATATGTTCTAGGTATTTCTTTTAGCCCAAACTAAGCCAACAATGTCTATATGTTTTTATAAAAGATCTTTCATATTTTATTTGGAACTGAATCCTGTATCAATCGTTTTAAATCCAAATAAAATACTTCCACTTACTAGAAAATCTTAAAACTTAATATATGTCACTTAAATGGTATTTTCTATGCATAGTTAAAGTTTCGTAATTTTTAAGAAATTTTGTACGGGTGTGATTTTTTTTCTAGGTGTTGACCAAGACTTTGACCGAGTGTTTGACCAAGCTACCTTTGACCAAAATTGACTAAAACTTACAGATCATCATTTTATGATATTTAGGTAATTATAATATTTTTGGTTGTATTTATTAAAGGGTTTTCAAAGTCATTATATTTAATGGTGCTAATTACTTAATTAACAAAGTAATTAATGATTAATTGAAAAAGCTAAAATCCATTATTATATAATTAATAGTTGCTGGGATATTTCTTGTTTGTCCTATATGCAAGTTGCAAACTAACACACCTTATCCTCCATGGCATCAATCCACACCACTCTCTTCATCCACCATTTAATTTAACTCAATCTCAACCACTCTCTTCAACTAACTCCTTCTATAAATAAACACCCACCCCCCACCATTTTTCAAATAAGCTAAGAGCTAAATAATTGCTGGGAATTTTTAAGAAGTATTCTCTCTACACACTCTCTAATATCCAAACCCAAATACTTCATCTCAAAAACCTTCTCTCTTACAAATATATATCATATATCAAGGTTTTTGATCTTCAAGCTTAGTTCCACCAACCAAGCTCTATCGTCCCAAAAAGAGCTCATCCATACCACTTCCGTTCATCTCTTAAAAGTGGTAAACCTCTTAGCTTCCATCCGAGTCTTAACCGACCACTCTTAATATTCATATAAGAAGCTTAGTAACACCTTCTCTTCATCTCTACAAGCTCTTATATAGAATAACTTAAAGAAAACCAAATCCGTTCAAGGATTGTTTTCTACAAATTATACACTTCTAGCACGAAGTGATAATTTAAACAACACTTGGTTTATATTCCTAACTAGCACCTTTAGTGTTTCATGGGAATTAAATTACAAAGCTAGCATTTTATTCTTTAAACTTAAACACACTTATTTTGGCCATATATTGATATATTCATTATAATTGTTTAAAAAGACTTAAGCGACTTCCCTTACTAACACCTTTAGTGTTTCGTGGGAAAAACTTAAGGCTAATATTATATATATCTATATATACATATTTATTATATTTAGTTAAAAGATTTAAGTGAATTCCCTTACCAGCACCTCTAGTGTTTCGTGGGAAAATTTTAAAGCTTTTAAGTAAATATAAGTATATATATATATAATCGTATAAGAATTAAGAAACTTCCCTTACTAGCACCTTTAGTGTTTCGTGGGAAAAACTTAAAGCTTATATTATATTATATATACACATATAAACTGTGCTAATATAATTTAAACTCGGCTCTTATATTGTTTTGATATATTGTGTTTAAATTACGCATCTTTTATTTTCTCGGCCAAATATTTTATAAGTGCAAATAGTTAAAGAATAAGTATAACGCTCTCGATTTATAAAAGTCTACACACGACTATATTAAACGAGATATTATTTTATCAAAGATCCGAAAGCTATAACGCTTCACCAAGGACTTAATATATTTATTACTTCGGAAATAAGATACATTATTCGAAATGAAGTAATACCAAGTATACTTTAACATTCACTTAATCTAAAGAAAAGTATACGTTAATATTCTTTTAAGAATATTTGTTCTTAATCCGGTCTAGTTAAGTGTATTACTAGTTCAAACTCTTTTTATCTATAACGGGTATTGTTTCGTAGATATTATCTTCTTTGTTTTGCAGTGAAGTGAAGTATAGTGAGGTGATTCTCGTTCTAAGACCCAAGTCCTAGACGTACTAACGGGGAGTTAGTAGTCTTCGCACCATGAGGAAGAGGAAATACCCAAGACCAACTACTTAGATCCAAGACCGGCAAAAGCTTAGAAGGAAAAAGACTACACCAAGGGTTATACATCAACTTTGAAGAAATAACCGGGTGTTATTGTCTAAGATAGGTTGTGTAGGTTACACATTTATTTTGATGTGGTAACCCGGAGTTATGTACCAAGACAAGTATTTGTGGGGTTGTAAAGGCTTCTCCGCCTATGTAAGGAGCAAGGTTATTTTAAGGGAAAAACTCGGGTCCTGGAGAGGAGCTCGGGGACTAGATGTAGGGGTGAGCGAATCTATTAGAGATTGCGCCATCGCGAACCAGGATAAATTTCCCGTGTGAGATTTTCTTCCTTGTCTTTTATTTCCGCATACATAATCTGCATCGGTAAAATATTTAAAATGGGATAAATATTTTTAAGACGCCATAATAATTTTTAAATTGGTAATTAAGCTATTGAACCCCCCTTTAGCTTAAAATAGCCCTTTTACGGGACCTAACACCCTCAACCGGGGCCATCTGAAACACATCTGGCTCTGGGGCACGCACCTGTATAGGAGGTAACACTACTGGTGGAAACTCTGGCTCAACCTCTGGAATGAACTGATACTCCACCGGAAGTGAAGGTGGAAGCATCGGCTCAAAGAACTCCAGTGGATCAAACATCTCCACCGGATCAGGGATCTGCTCGGCACTGTTGGTGCGGGCTCCTGGGGTAATGGTGGTGGTGTTGGAAGAAGTGGAAACACATGCGCCGACACCGGAGAAATAACTGGTGGGACTGGTCCTATAACTGTCCTCTCGGAAGAACCTGATGACGCCATCTGATAATATAACGAGGAAAAGAAAGGTCACTTAGTAATCCTAGAACTTACACTTTTCCTAATCTAAACTCATCTAAAACCTAACACTACTCTTCCTATCTGACTATTCCTATCCTATGTGATCTCCCTATCTTATCTTAACCCTAATGTTCTTGTTTTCAGGGACCTAACCTACAGCTCTGATGCCAAACCTGTAACGCCCTCCAAACTCGGGGTATAAGTCTGGGGGTTACTAGCTAATCACCAAACTTGTACAACCTGTATAATAATAAAGCAGAAATATATCTAAACCCCTTTAACACTAACCAGGATCTTTCTCGGTTGAAGTATGAAAACAAGAACCACTAACTAACTTTATTACACACCAAATTTAAAATCTGACAATTCTCTTTATTATAAACCATTTTCTAACCAGTTTTAAACTAAGTTCATCTTTATTTAAACACACACATCAACTATCTACACTCCACCTGCTCAGGCAACTCAAAGCTCTCTTCCTGAATTGGAATCAACACCTTGGGTATGAGAGGGTCCAGCGGCTTGACTCGCTTCTTTACCACTCGGGTCCTGATAGGTTTCATTTTCTTTCTTAATTGAAAACAATAAGGTTGATAACAACAAGAAAGGGGTGAGCCAAAAATTGCTCAACAAGTCCGCAAATATAAATAGTATTCGAGTAGGTTAAATGAATCAGTAACCTGGTTACATACGCAAAGATATAACCTCACGAGAAAAGAATGAAGGCCATTACTAGCGAATACAAATGAACTAAACTGGACACAAGTTCGCACCTATACCCTGCTGATCAGCCAGGATACAGTGCAGATCTATATCTTACTATATAGATCCAGTCGGGTACCTAGTCTCTTCGGCCCCTCAAGGATCCGATTATGTCCCGGTCCTTAGGATCAAGTAAACTTAATCCCGAATGTCATTATCCAGTTCATAGAGGAGCAACAGGAACAATCAGTATGCTTTGATATATTCCAACACCAGAATATATCAATATGTATAGAGAATTCAATGAAAAAAAGAGAAATCAAGAATCGAAATGAGATATGAACAAAGGAATAGCAATTGTGTATCAGCGTTTATGAATAGGAATCAAAGGAAGTGCAATTGTGATAAGAATATGAAGAAATATCACTATTCTGAAATTAGAATAGGGGAAAAACTTGCCTTTCACGTGATTCACTCCAAGTACTTCACCGTTGTCTATCACCGGATCGACTTGCTGGCTTTGTTTCTATCAAAGAAATAGACTAATTTAGTCATCTTATATCTTCATCACGTCCCGAACCGGCTTCACATAGCTCATATTGTCTACCCATACGCCCATTATTGACTCATTTACTATTTAATAGCACATAGGACTCAATTAACCACATAATACACTTAAGCACATAAGTCACATAGTCATTTTCGGGTCAAAATAATTTTTAGAATCAAAATCGACTCGTTGTTCGCTTAACCGATCATTATCTGACTCGTTTCCTATTTTTCGGAATTTATTAGACTCGTCTCTATACGTGATAAGGCTCATAATTAAGTAAATATCAAAAGTCAACTAGTTTAAAAAAGAAAATAGGATTTTATATTATTTTTAATGAAAATAGATCATTTTTCAGAGTCAAAGGGCTTTCGTTTCGCTCGAATCGGATAAACGGTTCAATTAATATCAAATAAACACAGATAAATTATTTTATTATTCAATATAAATAATTATTACTAATTTTTAAACCTTAAAAATATTTTTATAAAATTATTTGAGAAAAATCAGAATTAAAAATTATTTTTCTATAATTTTTGGAATTAAAATAAATTTATTATGATTTATTGAAAATTATTTGAATAATTATCAAAATAATTAATAATTTTTAAATAATTATTAAATAATAAATAAATAATAAATAATTATGAAAATAATTAATTATGAATTATCATAATTTAAAATAATTATTCCCTAATTTTTGGAATTAAATACAATTTCTTACAAATTATTTGATTAGATTGATTAATTTTAAATAATTATTCGCTATGAATAATTATTACATAATATACACGTAAGTACATAAATATATCGATACTCGTACTCCGAATCCCTAGAATTTGAAACGCAACTCGAATAATTACGAGTCACTCGCTTAAATTGATTAATTATCGAACCATTAATCGAATTAATTGATCTAATTATTTAATCTCATTTATTAAATAATTATTTAAATAATAAATAATTACATAAATAAATAGATAAATAAATAAATAAATAATTATATTTTCGAATTTCTAAATTAAAAAATAATTTAGAAATTATTTACAAAATATTTCAGATTTTTAATCTAATTTTTATTTGATTTTATAATTTATAAAAACTAATTTCTAATCTACAAACATAAAAGTAAATAATTGAAATTGCAGAAACACAATTCAGGGAATTAAATTGTGGGTTTTTTGGATCGAAACCGGGTCGAACACCGGATTTAAACCGGGTCGACCAAGAACAGCCCCACTGGCTTCGTTACCGGTGGGTTTTCCTGCGAACAAAACCGGCGATAATCAGCGACGAAAACAAAGATTTCCACCTCGATTCTTTTACAGCTTCACTTTCCAACGTTCCCAGGACCTTTCCCTTCCCTCCTTCGTCGCTGTGGTCACCGAAAAACGAAGAACACCGCCGCGGCGGCGGTTCTCCGACGAGCACGAAACCAACCCCAAACTAATCCGGTGCCAATCGATTACAAAAACGATGATCTACTCATCCCCATCAACAAAATCATCAAACAATTAACCAATCATGAAACCTGAATTCAACATAAAACCCGAAAATAACAACTTCAAATTCGACTAATCCAACAACAAAATCGATTACAGAAATGAAAACTAGAATCATGTTCAAATCGGCTTTGATTCCCAAGAACTTTAAACCCTAATTTTTGAAAATTTGGGGATTTTTGTCTAATTTTCTGAATTTTTTCGATTTAATTATAATTAATTAATAAAAATTAGGCTATTTATAGTAGTGAAAATAATACCCCTAAATAAAATTAAGGGTCTAATTACACATCTTTTAAAATTAATTGGCCCCTAATTTTATAATTTTTGAGTATTAAAACTTAATTTCTAAATATTTTATATACAATATATATGCCAAAATTTCACAAAAATTGTGAATAATTCAAAAATACAAGGAAATGGTATAAATGAAAGTTCTATATTTTTATAAAAATAAAAATATGATTTTTTTGGGGTTTTAACACCCAATGTGGCCCAGAAAAGTCATTTTTCGTGAAACAATAAAATTTATAAATTATCTATATGTTTAGAATAACACGATGGTACAGACCATTTGATGAAAAATAAAGCCCATTATTTTATTTGAAATATCAGCTATAAAATCATAGTTCAGGTCTTATGACTTTTGATACGAAGGCTATAAATACAAAACAAAATATCCTAAAAATACCCTGAAAATATCCAGACGATACAAAATACACATAACACGTAACAGTTAGGGTTTTATAGCTAGTTGCACATAAATGACTGATTAAAACACATAATTTATTATAAATATGATATAATACAAGCGTAATTTCCCAGGCGTTACATCCTTCCCCCCTTAATATGATTCTGTCCTCAGAATCTCCTAAGAAAATAAATGGGGATACTTTTCTAACATCTCACTCTCAAGTTCCCAGGTTGACTCTTCAACCATAGAATTTCTCCTCAAAACTGGCACTAAAGATACAGATTTATCTCTCAACACTCTCTCTTGTCGATCTAGAAGTCTTACCGGTTGATACTCAATTGTAATAGTAGTTTGGTAAAGATTTAAATCATGTTATCTCTGTGAGTGGGCTACCTATCTTAGAAGGTCCTATCTTGAGATAAGCCATGACTATGTTACAAAAGGACTAAATGAACCTTTGAGCTTCATGTCTCCTAATAAAGACATATAGTTAATAATGGTATTGACCTGTTATCGTTGCTTTCATTGAAACTCTTCTTCAATTTTATCTGCTTCATGTCATGTATGTACGTCAGGATCAGGAGTGTTCGTTATGAATCATGAATGGTGATTATGTTACCTCCTTAAAAGAATTTGATACGACAGGTATGGACTCCATATGGTTAGCTATTAAGATTCCGAGGAAAACGAATGACTACCGTAGGTCCACGGTGGACTATAGTAATGCAGCAATGATTCTGCGAATAATGAGATGATAACAACCGTGAGAGTTGTATTGTAATGGATGTTGAGATTGAGTACCACTAATCGGGTCGTGGTGATGTATAAGTGATCATTGATAGACTAACTAGTAGATTATCTACCTATTGAATATTTATTCCTTCTTATCGACAGAGAGTCATATTACTATATGAGAAAGGTTGTGGGGAAATCGTAGAATTTTAGTAACGATGATGTCTAGAATGAAATCCCAGATTCGATTTTTGTTGTCGAGGGAGTTTCAACGATGATTGTTTATAAGCTCGAGCAAGAGCATGGGTTCATAGAATAATGGACGGAATAACAAAAATATTCAGGCACATGAATTGCGATGTGATAATATTGGATATTGATATAGATACTTATGTTTCATTCTCCTTTGATAAACCTCTATAGTTCAGAGGTAGATTCCAAGCCAGATATTTTGTGGCAGTATTTTTTTATATAATGCTCTTAAATTCGTTCTTTTCTCTCCTTTTCATTTTGTATAATTTGAGAAGAACAACCCTTCCAGAAGGGGAGGCATAGCCGAATGACTATCTATCTGTGTGATAGAAGCCTAGTAGGATACCACCTATTGTTTAATTGCTTGTCAAGTACTGAAGGCTGGCCACCTTCTGTACTAACTATGTGATGTAACAAGTGTTCATGATCATAATGATCTCTCAATAAAATCTTTTACTTCTATACGATGGATCAAGCTTTCGAAAATGGAAGCAGCTAGAAAGGAAGTAGTATCAGTGCGGTGGTATTCCGAATCTAATGCGTTCGTGATACTAAGGTTGACGCAATTGTTAAAAGTTTATAGAATGCTAACAAGCTATAGTGTAACCATTATAGTATTAGGTACGGAAGATAGTAACGATTACGAATGGGAAAAGAGTGGGTATTGAGAAGCAAAAGCTATAGCGCTAGAAACTATGATGAGAGTCTGTGCGATAGAATTAAAAGAATTTGGAATGATCACTTAGCACGTATCGAGTTTTCTTACGATAATAGGTTTTATATCAGTATCAGGATGATGCCTTATGAGGCCCTTTAGGAAGACAATGTCGATCTTCCCTGTATCGGAATAAAGTTGGAGAGCGCATGATGCTCCTACCCAAAGTGGTCCAAAGGACCAAAGATATAATTGATATAATCAAAGGATGGCTGATAGAAACCCCGGGATGGACAAAAGAAGTATGATGATTTAACTCGAAAGGAAAAAAAGTATGAAATAGGGGACCTAGTGATGTTAAAGGTATCCCCTTGAAAAGGATTGATGAGGTTCGGAAAGAAAGGAAAGCTAAGTCCACGATTCGTTGGGCCCTTAGATATATTAAGACGTATTGGGAAGTTATCAAATAAACTAGCCCTACCCTGAACCTGCAGCAAGTTCATAACATGTTCCACGTATCAATATTAAGGAAGCATAATCTGAATGTCGGACTTATAGGAGAATACGAGCGCATAGACATGCAACCAGACTTGACCTATATGGAGCAACCAGTAAGGGTTATGGATTGAAAGGAGCAAGTGCTTAGGAACACGGTTATCAAACTAGTCAGAGTTTTGAGGTAAAACCACAATGTGGGAAAATTGACTTGAGAGTTAGAAAGTGCAATGCTAGAAAAGCATCCCCAACTGTTTTTTATCTGATTCCGAGACGGAATCCTTTTAAGGAGGGGAGACTGTAATAACCCCAATTTTTGGAATCTTTGAAACCATGATGAATAATAACTTTTTGCTGATTATGCTGATTAAGGAAAATTGTCAGACCACACTATATAGGAGTACTGTTATGGAAATTCTGAGATCGTATTAGTATTTCATAAAGTAAATGAGTGTATGTAAAGGTCGTCAGAATTCGGATTCGAACACTTTGTTTTTTCCCGAAAATCCACCATATAACGAAAGGATTAAGTATAAGGTAACATAATTAAAAGGATTTTTTTATTCAAGGATTATAGCAGAGGATCATTAAAGGAATATAAGATATTAATAAAGGTTCAGGGAAGTCCAAGTAATAAGATCTCGGATATCATCCCTCAAACTATTATCAAGAACGAGAGTTAAGCGAACCGTAAAACAAATAAGCGACCAAGAGACAAGATTGTACAAGAAGCCAAGGATTATGAAATCATCAAACCACAAGGTGTGGATAAGTGGATGCAAGATGACATGTGCTTGATGACATAAGAATGGTTTAAAAGATATTTAGCCAAGGATGATTTATGGCCATGCATTATGACCTTGGTTAATTAAATCAAGGTTAGATTAACTAAACAAATAAAACATCACACCAATTAACCAAGGCAAATAAAAGAAGCATTTCATCATCCCATTTTTTCAAAGCTTGCTCTCGGCCAAAACTAGAACAACAACTTAAAACTGCCATATCTCCTTCAATACTCACTCAAATAGTATGTTCTATAGCTTTTTGGAAAGGTATTGAGATGGACTAACACTATTGTTCACAAGTATCGTCCAAATAAGCATGGTAAGACCCTCATTTTTACAGTTCTTTCAATCAGACTTTTAGAAACTTCAAAATCTAACTTTGTGTTTTCTTGATTGTTTGTGAGATCCAAGCTTTTATAAGGATTAATCAAGGTTTTAAGGCTTCCTAGAAACTTTCCCCTAAAAAATAAAGGTATAAAACTTCTGGACCTTTAAGTACTAAGTTTGTTTGCTTGAATTTTTGGATGGTTTGGATGGATGAGTAGTTGTTTGAATTGAACTTTGATTATTAAGTCGATTAGTTGATTATGGAGATGGTATATATTGAATTTGATTGAGGATATTGAGCTTGTTTTGGCTATGATCAGTAGCCTAGGTTTCAATCTCGAAGTTGTGGATGGATTGTAGTTGGAAGGGATTGATTTGGAGTGGTAAAAATATTGGAAATCGCTAAGTTCTAGCCGTCATAATACCCGATTTTCCTTAACTGTTTCTGTGCTTAACTTTAGGACCCGTGAACTGACTGTAAGATTCTGACCTTTTACATGTTTAGATAGTTCATGTTACGAGCTTCGTTTTGATATGTCGTTCACCTAAATCCGAGTTACGAGCGGTGAGAAACGACCATTTTAAGTAATGACGTTTCGTAAGCGAACCCCGAAACCTCGAGTAACTTTGAAGACCATAATTGAGACCCTTAAATGATTAATTGAAACATGAGAGAATTATGTCAAGTGAATAAGCAGTTAGTAAAGTACTCGCGAAAGAGTCGCCTTAAAATGTTTAATGGTTATTTTTATAAAAATGGTGGAGCCGAGGGTACTCGAGCGACTTATGAAAATCGTTAAGCACAAAAGTGAACGTTAGGGTCTAAGTGGATAAAGTCTAGTTTCTTAAGCGACCGTGATTTAATTATGGCTTATGTTGTTATTCATAGGTTACCAGACCCACTCTAAGCTTAAGTCTACCCCGGAACACTCAGGCAAGTTTTCTACCCGTTATACTGTTGTTATGATGTAAATATATTGATGCATTATCTTGAGATAAGTGCATGGTTGTTATTAGAAAATATTGCGATATATTTGATCATGTTGATATGGTATATATATGCATGTTGTGAAATCTTGATATTTTATTATCAATTCAAATGCTTATAAACTGCATAATACATATGCTAGAGATAGGCATTATTTGCGTATACCCTTAGTATAGGGGACCCAAAGTTGAACATTTTCCTAAAACCGGGAGGCGAAGTTCCCGAGTATATATTATATAGTTGTATATAACTATTAATCCAATAAGGTATATTTGATAGTTTTGAATAATAATTAAACTTATTTTTGATTATTCAAATAAAGATCTTACTTTCGTATAAGTATATCTTTTGTTATTTATTATACGTTTCAAGTATGAGTTTTAAAACTTCTACTTCGTTTATTTTTATAAAGATTATCCTTTATGAGAATATTATTTAAATAATAATATTCAGATATTTTCCAACATATCGGGACTGATTTATTTTATTTAAATCATCATTACTCCAAACATTCTTAAAAATATTTTCGAGTCTTCAAAATAATTTTAAAAAAGTTAGAGCGGATCCCCAAACTCATTTTCAAATTTAAGATCTTCCTTTCGAAGGGGATTTAAATACTCGCTTTAAAATATGAGGGATCCGGCTCTGTGGTGTATTCGTAATGAAGTTGCTGATTTAATAAAAGAGCTTTCAATTACTTGCCCAACATTCGGGAAGTAAGTCCATCTAAATGAGTCGGCATAAGCGACAGGCCGGGGTACGGTCTATCAAAGTGTAAGAAACTGGGTGGCATTCCATCAACACGTAAGAGGCCGGGTGGTGGTCCAACACAAGGTCATAATGCGGCCAGGGTGATGACCGGTGGGGGATTCATTCATCTACTAGTAGAAAAGGTTACTTAATTGGTATCTTTTCCTGATCAGCAAGATATCGGGTTTATGCCAAGGTTTTCTTCTTTCCAAATTTATTGGATATTACAACTCTGTTTATACTTTGCATGATAGAGGTTTTCAAGGAGTGTATGACATATATATAGGTGTATATATCGGGACTTAATGAAGTATCTCGTAACTTCATTTCTTTCAAATGATATTTCAAAGATTGAATCTATTCAAGTGAATCTATTCAAGTCTTAACTTATAGTCTCATCTGTGTGATGAACTTTTGAAACTGATTATACCTTGAACGGTGGTAGTTCAAGTAGTATTCAGAAAAGATATAAGTATATTGGACTATCTTGTAACTTCATATTTTCAACTTATATCTAGTTAATGATTATCTCATGCATGACAAAGATTTCAAGAAAAACATTGAGATAAGGTTAGATATATGAGATCACCTTGCAACGATATTTTTATATGGTTATAAACTGGGACTCTGTGTATATTATGTATGGAAGAGGATTTCCAAGATTTTAAAAAGTATATATACATATATACTGATTATTGTGCGACTTGGTCGCGATAAGATATCAAATTTGGTTCATTTCTTCTTGACCAAGACTTTCATGAGTACTGTGAGAATGCTCATATATTGTTAATTATTATACATGTTATTTCGGTGGGCTTGTTGCTCACCCTTGATTTATTCTTTCATCACACAACAGTAGCTAGACAAGATGAATAGGACCCAGCTCCCAATTCGCGAGTGGATAGGAAATGTTCCGCAGTTTCCTGTAGGCGTTGATGTCGTTATAGCTGAGGCAGGAACTACCAATAGGCTAGGATTTCAACTTTTGATGTACCAGACTTATGTATATTTATGAACTGTAATAGTGGCAAATAAAATGTAAATTTATAAATAAACCCTTTTAAGGTGTAATGATTTATAATTGTGGAATAAAATGACTTGTGTTATTTTTGGTATTCATTTCTGATACTATAACTTGTGGTGTGTGTGTGTATATTGTGGGGTCACAGTACGCAGTAGTTAGTTGTTTATTAAGATTAAGTATTATTAAGGGAAATGGAACTCGTGAGAACCCGGATCCCCGACCCCGGATTTGGGGGTGTTACAGAAATGGTATCGGAGCTAAGCATTATAAACCTCAGAGATGATGCGATGTTAAAATAATAAGTTCACAAATATAATAGGAACTCTTGCCAAGTTCCTAGTTGGAGTACCTAACGTAGTAGTGATAGTTAAAACCCTTACGGGAAACCTTATGAATATCGTGATAGAAGCATAGATCGTTATCATATAAGGTAGCAAGGCACCGAACCCTGAAGTTCAAGAGCAACAACACGATGATGTTTTACTACATATTGGGGATCAGATTGTGGATCCAATGGAGCACCCTAACGAGGGACCAGATGATGTTCAGATTAGGAATGTAGCGATTTAGGATGTTATCCCAAAAGGGATTGTTGCTGAGGAGGATCCCATGAAGGATCCTAACAAGACTGAAGAGATGATCACTAAGGAATTAATGACCATAGTCTGGGTGACTATAAGAGATAAGATTGGCCGGTTACTACCATAGGTTCGTTCAAGTTTGCAAAGATAGCAGCCCCTTTAATGCGGCTTACTTGTAAGACTGAGAAGTTTGAATGGACGGACAAATACGAGAATAGCTACCAAGAACTGGAAAAAAAAGATTGGTGGCGGCCCCTATGTTGGCGTTCCCAGATGGGAAAAAAGATCTTGTGATTTGTAAGGACGCTTCGCACAAGGAATTAGGGTGCGTCTTATACAGCACAGAAAGGTAATCGCGTACGCGTTAAGATAATTAAGGGAATATGAAATTTGATATCCCACCCATGATCTTGGGCTCACGGCAATAGTTTTCCCCTAAGATTGGAGGCACTACTTGTATGGAGAGAAGTGCGAGATTTACACAAACCATAAGAGCTCTAGTACATTTTCACGCAGAAAGAGCCCAACATGCACCAGAGGAGGTGGTTAGAGCTAATCAAGGATTACGATTATGAGATTCTTTATCATCCAGGGAAAGCCAATGTGGTGGCTGACGCCCTTAGTAGAAAGGAGAGACTCAAGATGATAATGTCTTCGGGAGAGTTGACAAGAGATTTTGAGAAAATGGAAATAGAAGTGAAGGTAACCGGAGCCGGTACCGAAAAGCTGTTTGAGATCGCAATGCAGCCTGAATTATTGGAAAAGATCAGATTATGCCAGGAAAAAGTGGTGAATGAAGGCAGATAGCCAATGAATGGAAAAGAGATTAATACCGAGAAAGATGATAAGGGAATAATGAGGTATTCTGACAAAAATTGGGTTTCAATGTTCAAGAGCTTAAAGACGAGATCATAAATGAAAGCCATAGTTTGAGGAATAAGATTTAGGGCAAACCCTGGATGTGATAATCAGGGAGGTCGCCATTAAGATAGAAGGAACCCATCGCATAAGGAAGTGGAAAACAAGGATTTTAACATATAATATAACCCCAATTATGGGAAAAGGATGAAACATTTCATACTGAGAAAACAGAAGTCGAGCAAGATAGGGAGAACCAGGACAGTACTCCAATGGGGCAATTCATGGACCTGCCTAAATAAAACTTATACTTTTACCCCCAAACACCACCCTGAGGAAACAATGCGGTGGGAAGTTCTTTCAAGACCTTTAAGTCACTAAGCTCCCATAGTTCCAAGGAACAAGTTGACCCGGTCGAGGCAAGAGCCTGACTAAAGGAAATAGAGGAATCATTTGAGATTCTAAATGATTGACAAAGCACAAAAGATGGTTTTTGCCACTTACCTTCCTAAGAGAGAGGCCACCCGTTGGTGGAAGGCTAAGGAAGATAGAAAGATAGTGTAGAAGTTTTAAAACCAGGCCAGAGGCGGACAAGTATGATTAATCATGAATCTAGGTTGTGAAAGTCGTCAAGGTTTGTCTGAAGGACACGAATCCAGATTGACAGGATGTTTGAAATCAATGCTTATATTGTGTTGGTTCATGAAATGGTTGAAATAGAAATAAAAATAAAATAATGAAAGGGAAAGGAGTATAAAAGACTGAAATGGTTGTAATAGAAACTCTAAGAAACCCTAGCAATAAATATAGAGAAGTGTGTCATAATCAGCGCAATGGTGACTTATCATGAGATAAAGTCAAGGTTTGAAGGCGTAAGCGATACGTATAATTAGTCCCCTTTAAGTTCGAAACTTTGAGATAGACCGATGTATTAATAAGGAAAAAGGGATGGACTGAGGAGACAAGATAACAAGAAATTAGGAAAATGGGATGAAGGAAGTGACCTTCAAGAATGTGAAGTGTATGTAAGACCGGTGGCTTGATACCCAGAAAGGGGGACGCCAGATATAAAAGATATCCCAACATTGAGATAAATAATGGAGATCAATGAATAGCTAGAACTAAAAAGTTCACATTGAACTCGACCAATATCTTCCAAAACATCCCTGTTATCATTACTAAATCAGAAAATAAAAGCGGATAACCATTGTTATCTTTTGGAGGCCATATGGATTGACCTCAGCTTGAATAAGGATACTATTGTGAAATTTGGCATAGACTATCGAGGTGGGAATTATTGAATAAGATACCCTTATCAGGGATATATGACTTGATTTATCCATGTAAAAATGCAAGTAGCTTTTTAAAGGTGGAATTAAGGATAGAACCTCGATAACTTGAGATGAACCGTAGGGAAATGCATAATGGTTGGCATTTCACCCTTAATAGGGACAGTATGAGTTTAGACAGTATGATTTGGAAAGGATTAAGGTAACAACAACCTTTAAGGATCAGTGAAGAAATTTTTTAGAAGTATATAGACAATGGTTCTAGTATTAGTAAATGGTATTTTGATATGCCCTGTATCTAGTATTAATTAAATGTGTAATTACTAAATAATTCAATAAATAAATTATCGGTATGGGTTCTGTCAGCCGAATATTACTTTGTGATGAGTTGTAAGTGGTTATTGGTGTTCGAGGTGTATTTGAGTAATTATTTGGGAACTGGGTTGTTTTATTCTTATATTTAAAGGTGATTTTATTTAAGATTTATTTTCATAAATACTTGGAGTATCTCTAAAATCATTTTCATGGCCTCATAATTTTATTTATAATTTTTAGGGTTTTACAAAATTTAGAAATCAATATATTCTTGATTATTTATCTTTAATAATTTTCTGATTATATTTAGTTGTAAAATCAGT
Organism: Apium graveolens; assembly: GCF_009905375.1. Lineage (NCBI taxonomy): Eukaryota > Viridiplantae > Streptophyta > Magnoliopsida > Apiales > Apiaceae > Apium > Apium graveolens. The sequence goes on from NC_133648.1 coordinate 260,635,003, forward strand.
ATTTAATTTTAGAATTCTTCAAAAAATACAAAATTCGTATTTTATTAAGTTTGGAATATTTCGAGAATTTTAAAGTTATTCCGGTAATTTTCTGGCTATTATTTAACCGCACATTCGTTCGTTAAATCGTTAAATGCAGAAATTAGTCGTGTTCTAAAAATAATTTAAAATTTTCAAGAATTTCATATCATTATCTTTAAATTATTTCAGGAATTTTAAAACTATTTTTGGGAATTGTCGGGTTATTAATACCCGTTAAATGCTCGTTGAATCGATAAATTGCGATACAAAATTAGTTTTCGGGTTAGTAATCAGATAAGGGTTATATTTTAGCAATTAATCTCTATTTCCTTCTCTGCTTTCCCGCAACACCACCGACTGTATCTTTCTCCTCCTTATCTCTCCCGTCGAATATGTTCTCCCTCTCTCGAATTAATCACTGAAATCTCTCCTCTCTCGTTCTTGTACTCTGTGCCTCTATTTCCCTCTGTGATTCCCTTTTTTTTCACTTCCTCGATTTTCCCTTTTGGGTGTGACACCGGCGCCGCCCTTGTTTCCGGTATGCTGCTCGGTTCTCCGGCCATCTGCCTGTATATGCCCGCGTTCTGTGCGCGTTTGTGTGTGTGTTATTTTGGTGGCCGTGTGACCTGTGTGTGTGTGTGTGTCTGTGTGGACGTATTACTCCTAGTCTGTTGCCATTTCTTTTAATTTTCCGGTTGCCTCCGGCCTAACTCCGGCGAGGTGAACCCTCCCCCTCCTGCTTAGCAGCGCGTAGGCGCGTTTTGTTGCCCTATAGTTTTATTTGGTTACTTAACTGATTATTTCCTTTTTATTTTATTTTTGCAGAAAATAAATATATGAATTGAATGCAGTTCGTGAAATAAAATATTTTGTTGCGATAATTATAGTAATTAATCGATGAGATTTACGTAGGATGTCCGACATATCGGAACCCCATAAATTTTACCGCCATCGGCGATGAGCCTCAGCGAGCCGACAGTGGACTATGACGATGCAATTTGAGTCCTATGAATAAATTTTAAAAATACGAGTTAAAAATATAAAATATTAATAATAATAATAAATTGGTTTAAATTGGTGGTTGGGAATTTGTGAAATTTGGATTGCGTGATTGGTTATTGCGATTGTTGTTGATTGGTTTGACGTCGAATTGGTTTGACGGGATAGTCCGATAAATAAAGGAAGTGCTGCCCGATTTCCGGAAAAAATCAAATTGCAGAAATACGGGAGCGTATCCGGTAATTATCAGGATGTCGAGCGAATATATATAAATATATGTACATATGTTTTAGACGAAACCTGACTGTATGTTGTGATGAAATATTTTGCCAAAACCAATAACCCTAATTTCGTAAAATGACGAGTATATGTATTTTCTGAAAATGAACACCGAACCGACTTTTGAGAACGTGAACCCTATCTGATACGTGTATTACAAAAATGCGTATATTACGAGTCAGGTTTTGTTAGCGTACGGGTAGATTGTTAGCGAGGATATATCAAGCATAATTGAATGTCTAAATTACGGTATTTCGACTCCGTAGGTTCTAATCGGAAGGCCCAAGAGTTAGCGTTGGTCTAAAGATAGCCTAGTGGATAGTCAACGAGCTCAGTAAGGTTCCAATCGAAGAACCTGAGTGTTGAAGTCGAATCCAGGGTGATCTAATGGTTAGACGATAAAGCCTGAGTGTCCGAGTCGGCTCAAGGTCAATCGATAATATTTGTAAAGCTCTGCAAGGCAAGTACCCCTGACCATATCTTTATGGTTCAGTAATATATGAATAGTTGTTGATTTAAATTTATGTACTGGAATAGAACGGTTTAAGTTACGTATCCCCTGTGTTCAAATTGTTTTGTTAACTTGTGTTTTGGGGGAAAAGTAACTTCTGAAAGTAACTGTCTCTAAATCTTGAAAAAAATGAAAATGTTTTGGAAAGTGTGCTGTGATAGAATTGTTTTGACAAGAGATAAGTAAGTGGTTTGGAAAAGTGGATAGAAATTGATCAGATAATTGGATGCGTGTGCGTGTAATAGCCCAAATCTGGGGTCAAGATTTGGTGTCACGAAACAATCTTTGCATAAAATAAAATAATAAATAAATAACTCCTTAAATCCGGATCGTTTACATGTTATGGTATGAAATAAGAATCCAACGTTCTACAATTCATAACAACTACAATACAAGTTTAAATACCTTTATGCTAATGCCCTGGTCTTATTTTTCTAACATCTTCGTCCTCTCGCATCGGAAATCTCTCTAACTTCTGCTGTCTAACGAAAGCTATTCACTTTTATCCTTATCTGTTTCTGAAAGGAATAAGAATTTACAAAACAAGAGTGAGCCAAAAATGCCCATCAAGTATATAATTGAGTTTCAAGCATTAATATCAAAGGAAATTTTTTGGACAAAATCTTTAAACAATTTTAAATAGTTCTATTTATTTGAGGGAGTTGAGCGAATAGACATTGGTTGTTACCAGCCTTTAATTATAAATCCAAAAGTGACAAGCGATTCCCAGATTCATCTCCTGAATCAGGGTTTTGTCCGGTTTTGGAATCATAAAACTTTTCGAGAGAGAATGCCATTAATGGTGATAAATAATAAATTAGACTGGATAGTAGTTCACACCTATACCCTGCTGATCAGCCAGGATACAGTGCAGATCTATATCTCACTATATAGATGCAGTCGGGTACCCAGGCTCTACGGCCCATCTCAAGGATACGGTAATGTCCCGGTCCTTAGAATCCAGCTCATCACTGGCCCTTACAGTAATCATCCAGCCCGTAGAGTGTTTTGATGTCAAATCATTTTACTTTCAAAACATCCCAATTTAGGGTTCGCAAATAACCCGAAAGAATGGGTATTTGCTAAAGAGAGCAATCAATAATATAGGAACAATAATGAAAGGAACTTGCGTAATTAAGAGTAATTGCAGTGAAATATAAAATAGTTAACTATTCTGAACTTAGAATAGGAATGAAGAGATATTTGTAGTATTTTACGAGAAAAGTAAGGAATACTTGCCTTGATAAGCTTTAACTACAATTATCGGTTGCCTTTTGGATCACCTTGAACATTTGTCTTTATCGTCAAACCACTACCCTATTCAGGTTACGATATCAACACTCAGGTCCTTCGATTGGAACCTCGCTGAGCTCGACAACTAACCACTAGATCATTTTTAGTACGATGTTAATCCTCGGGTCTTCCGACTAGGACCTACAGGGCTGAAATACCCTAATTCAGATAATCGCTTAAGCTTAGCATAATATCGCTATCACTTTTACCCATACGGTTTCATATCTCGTTTCGTATTTATAGTTATTATGAAATACACATAGCAATTATGGTTCACATCTTCGAAACTCGGTTCGGTGTTTGTTTTAGGAAAGTACGTATACTCGTTGGTTTGAAAATAGTAAGGTAATTAATTATTTATAAAATATCGTGTCACAACATATAATTAGGTTTTGTATAATATAATTATATTTCTTCATTCGACGTCTCCGATAATTATAGGTTACCTCCGTGTATTTTCGGAATTAACTTTCCCGCAAATCGGGCAGTGTCTCCTTCGTTTATCGGCCTACCCGTCGAATCAATTCGACATCAAATCACAACAATCCAATCACAACAACCAATCACAATTTATAATCCCAATCACCAATACAACTCAATTATTAATTATTATTATTATTATCCGTATTTTTATGTTTTTATTTATATTTTCGTTTCGCAATTAATTTTACCTACTAATTTTATTTAATTATAATTTAGGACTCAGAATTAATCATCATTGTCCACCGTCGGCTCGCCGAGGCTCATCACCGACGGCGATAAAATTCGAAGGTTTTCGATTATATCGAACATCCTTCGTAAATTTCATTGATTAAATAATGCAATAATTATCAAGTAAATTCCGTCAATAATTTGCAATCATAATTCGGACAACTGAAAAAGGGTATTCGAATTAATCGAATACACCTGAACCAAATCGCAACAATTAAAATCAAGGCAACAGAGGCAATTTGACCAACACACGCACGTGTTCATCACACGCACGCCGGCACCACGCCGGAAAACATACGGCGGCGGCAGGAATGAAAGAAAAACGGAGGCAGCAACAAGGCATAATAACACACACTCAACTGCTACACACACACAATAATACACGATATGCACACACACACACAATATCAATCCGAAGAAGAAAACAGGGGAGCAGGGGCGGCGGGGTCGCCGGAAAAAGAAATCGGGGCAGCGGCGGCTTACCAGCGAAGGCCGAGAAGAATGAAAAAAAACGAAATACAAAGAGGAGAGAAAAGGAATTGATCGAGTGAGGATGAAACTGGAGGAAGAGAGATGCTGGAGAAGAAAGAGATCGATGGGAGAGATAAGGAGGAGAGAGAGTTGCTGGGAGGATAAGAAGAAAAGGGAGATAAAGATTAGGGGATTTTATGATTTTCGTCACGATAAATCTGAATTTTGATTCCGCAATTTAAGAATTGAACGAGTATTTAATGGGTAAAATAATTCAAAAATTTACGAAAATAACTTCTTTAAAAATCCCGAAATAATTAGGAGTTAATAAAATTAAATTTGCAAGATTTTTAAATCATTTTTATAACGCGCATCTGACCCGTGTTTTGCAAATTAATAAACAGACGAGCGGTTCAAATAAAAGTCGAAAAACTTCCTAAATAATTTTAAAAATTCTCAAAATATTTTGAACTTAATAAAATATAAATTTCATAATTTTTAAAGTATCTTGGAATTTAATATTGAATTTATACTTAAATACCATCATAAAAATTATTTTGAGTTAAATAATTAATGAAATATTGAGTTCTAAATTTTATTAATTCCTAAAAATAAATATTGAAATTATAAAAGTATAAAATAATTTTTGAAACAATTTTAACATTTATGAGAATAAATTTTCAATTAAATCACTTTTAAAAGCAAAACAACTCATACAACTCAATACTTAATTACACGAATAATCTTCGTACCTACAAATTACACATAATTAACTATAAAGCAACACATCGCTGACAGAGCCATCACATATTTTATTTATTTAATAATTCAATAATTACATTAATATATCGGATCCGAAAATAGATTACTTAGCCGCTAAGTAACTATAAAGACGATACGATTTTAATACCAGATTTGGATAATTATTAAACCAGAGTCTCTTATAAAACACTTTATACAAAATTAGGGTAATAATATCTCACCTTACGAGAATACAGGTTTTATCGATCTATAAAATGATTAGCGTATCGAAAATTTCACGCTGGGACTCATACGGGTCAAACCATATCCCGGATCGAAAAAGTCAAAACACGAAAAATGTTCAGAATTATCAGATTAGGTTAGGAAGGTAATTTCGGAAGAGTTTCGGGTTGTAAAACGCAAAAACGGTTGAAGTGGGATGATTTCCAATTGTAAAAAGTAATTGTATAATTACGTAAAAATAATCATTATTAATTCTATAAATCCTTATAAAATCATATAATGATCCAAAAATTACCATAAAAATACCAAAACTATCTATATTTTATTCCGGATAATTAAAAATTAAAATATCCTAATTTTATCAGATATAATAACCCAAATATTAATATTAATCATCAAATAATTCACCAAAATTCACATAGTAATCATATAATAATTGTTTATTGATAAAAATAATTACACGATATTTTCCGGATATTACATCTTTCCCCCCTTAAAAAAGATTATGTCCTCAAAATCCTGCTAATGAACAGACCATGATATTTTTCGAGTATCTTACTTAAAATTTCTCAGAACTCGTCATTTTAACTACTACTCAACGGGTTCCTATCGATATCAAATCTATCAGTTGTCCATGCAACTTGACTCAAACCTCCATTTTATACATATGGAGCTAAATTACTCTCCCCGGTTATATATATATATATATAAACATCTTATGAACTCGTTATACCTGTGACCACAAGGCCAACTTATTCGCAATATTTCCACCTATCTTACCGTCTCAAAGGACTAATTTAACCTATACTAATCTTCTTTTTTTCTAATTCTAATAATTTGTACTCATGAATGCCTCCCATTTTAACTGGATGTTCTACTTTACTTTCCATGTCTCTTTCTGTTCGGTTAGCCTGAGCTATGATCGTTTTCAATCGTATTCGAGACTCTTTAATCGGTCTCTTGTACTTTCCATCCGTCTGTGCCCGATATACTGAGCTCATGGCGTCTGATGTTTCGAAATGTTCTAAATCTATTCAAAAACTAAAAATAAGGAAAATCTCGACAATTTCATTTAACTCACCACTTTGTAGTATATCTCAATTTCTTTTCAATCACTATCAAGTATATTCATCGAGCGCGAATCTTTTACTATCTGAAAGGAAATATATTAATTTGGAATGGAATGAATTATAACTTTATTCAAACCCGAACTCTTCGTACTAATACTCATTTTGTTGTCATATCAAATTAGATATCAATATGAACTTGGATGCTCACAACATTCTATACTGAAGTCAACATCCATCATCTATAGTAATACCACCTTTAATATCTAATAACAAAGTAAGTATCAGCATAACCCAGAAACTGGATCTGGCTTAGTTGGTAATTAACCATACCTCCGTAGCTCATAATCAATTATGACCAGAATTCATACCTTTGAAGTTTAGAATGCAGTTGCCATTTTTCAACCCTTCGCAGGCATATCTTCAGGCGTTCAACTTGGTCTCCCTAAGTCCTTGAATGGGCGAGGATGTTATCAATAAATATAATTACACTATCCAAATATTTTTTATACACTGTGTTCATTCAATCCTCAGACTTACAACTTCTGATAATCAATGCGTAACTTCATACCTCCATTCTCCTTTTTCCATGACCACTTTTGTGCATAGCGCGAAACACTCCTTATCTCATTATTCCTTCATTCCATACTCCTGAAGTTTCCTTAACGAATTTCTTCATCCCTACTGGGACATATGATATAAGGCTTTTGACACTATCTCGACTCTGTGCAATAACCGATGAGAAATTCTTATCTCATTTCCCGAGGTAACCTTGGTAGATCATTCGTTAGAACCTTCAGGACTTTACTTTAATTCTAAAGAATTCCGATATGAGAGTCATTGTAACGTTCTTCTCTAACAGTTCGCCACTCATACCTTTGTTTAATCTTCCCTGCTTACACGCATTCTTTGAATGAGATTCCTATCTTCAATTATCGGCGTTTCACTTCATTCTCCTATCAGTTCTCGCACACCGACGTTCACAACTTGCTTATATCTTAGACTATTTTATAAAATTTCTTTATCATCCTTTTGATTCCACTTCTTTTCTTAATTAGTTCTTCATTCTCATTATGCATTAACTCTTTTAACATAAGGAATGTCTTTTTCTTGATAATATTAATATGTTCATTATTAGATAAGCCATTTCAGAAGTTAATACTAGAATAAAGGCTTTTATTTATAATATTTAAATTCTTACTAACAGAATTATTAAAATTTATCGGTAGCTATTTTCTTAGCCATTCTTAAATCATCACGGATCGCATATTTGGCTTTCCCCCAATTGATCAACACTTCTTTTTCCTGAGTCCACATGCAGACTTCGTCAGCCTCTGTCTTACATCAGATACTCGTATTTATGAGCTTTCCACTAATTTATAGTAGCTTCCATTAAATCGTCATTCGATATGGGTATCCCTCCAAGTCCTTCCCGGAACGCTATTACAAATGATAAAATCTCTTTGTTTTATCTTAAACCTTCAGTTCTTGAAAATGCTCTTCTTGTTTATCACAAAGGCCTATTCATCTAGATAAAACTTCGCACATGTCTGCAGTAATATCACGCTAATTTTACTAAACTTTCAATTTCTTCTAATGCCATTACTTCCTCCAAATTGCTAATTGCTTTGATTTCGAATCTGAAAATCCTGTCAGAGTTTGACTTAATCTAATTGGAATCAACCTCCATTTAACTAACCATTAGTTGGTAAAGTTAATCAATTAACTCTTTAACTAATCAATTAAACCAAGTGTTGACTAGCTAATTGGAATCAAAGACCAATTATATAAAGTCGGTTTGGTCATGACAATCTTTTTCGAGAACCGAGATTGCAATCATTTGGAGTATCAATGGGAATGAAAATATACTTCTTTATCCTTAAAAGTAGGGTAATTTCTGAAAATTTGGGTAGCACTTCCCCTATACCATCGACTACCAGTCGGACTCAAGCCGACACCATCAATCAACCAAATCATCCGCAATCATATCCATCCACTTCCATCAACCAAATCCATCTATTCACCATAACTCAAACTATATCATTTTGATCAGCATAGGTATGATTAACTGGCATAACATATATGTTTTTGAAATGGGACTAAGGTTTTAAACAAACAATGATTAATATAACCATACTTTTCTCAGTTCTTTCAGAATATTACAAAATGTTATTAGTGAACTTAAAATTTATCTTGTTGTTTCTCAAAAATTTTATTTCGTGACTCTTTTAACTTATTTTTACTACTTAATCCACTTATCTTTTGATAACCACGTATGGTCTTAATTATCACCATCACAATCTGGTGTAAACTCAATCATTAGATCATTATTTCTTAAAAGATTTCTTCGATCTTGAATTTTCATGGCAAGTATCTTCCTGCGACGAAGGGATGCTTCACGTATTAATTATCTGTCTGAGTCATTGTTCAGAATTTCTCGATCTTCGATTATCATTCCGACACTCATTTGCTTTGTCTGATATACACAGCTTTACTTCCTTAGTTTATAATTAATTTATTTATTACGGTTCACTAACGATTCATTTCTCGTCGAAATCTTCTGAGTTGAAGTGCATCACGTTAACGCAATCTGCCGTACTGATGAGATTCTCGTAATAAGAATGACTGTCTGACTTGATGTCTTTTCCATGTCCACGTTGTCGGTGTATCTATTCTTTCTTCCTTGCAGATGTCCACCATTTATTGGATTGCATTCATATCTACATTTGACATGTATTTCTATCTACTACACGGGACTATTCCATTTCTTTTGAAATCGTCAAAGAACATACTTTACGCAAGAGGAGAGTTTGTGAATATGATTTTGATTGAAAAACTGGTTGAGGAATAACAATGGACAAATCAATTAGGAGAATTTGTAAGTCAATAAATTGAAGGAAGAAGAATGAGTGAGGATTTAGATATGAATGAGACAACCATATTCGTACTCAAGATGTCCAGTCTTTCATACTATATGACATGCAGCACATGATTAGGTGGCGTCCCACCAGACTCTTCGTCATTTCGACAAAGCGTCACATCACAACACTGTTTGTCTCAATCAAGAAGCAATATTTTGAGAAGATAAATAATTCGGAAATAGTACAATAAATTTTCCTTTCGTTTTTGCCTCATATAATTTATTAATAAAGAGGAGCTCATACGTATTCATGAATCGAGATGAACATATGTTGTCGTATTAGAAAAAAGAAGGACACTATTGGTCACCATCCACGCTTCACTTGAACATGCCTTCAAAGATCATTTGAATACAGGTTCACAATTCAAGCCACATCATTACTTCGGAATGCCGTCTGGAAATGCCTTCACATCAAATATTTTAATGACTCGGCCATAAGCGCGTCCTTACAAAATTTATAATCACTGCTTTCGATTTCATCTATGCCGCGTAGAATAATCATCGATCACGCAACGCTTCAACTTTGTCGATAGGAATATTATTCTTTGCCAATCATCTAAATGAGTCTTCTATTTCCTTCAATCATCCTCTTTCCTCTCGAATCACGAATCTTGTTAAATTTTAATAATTTCATGAATTGGGTAAATAATATTTTAACATGTTGATTCAAATATTGTTAAACAAAGTTTATGTTCGCCTTTCACGGAAAAACTTTTAACTTTCTTCCTGCTAATGGGTCTACTTGGTCCTTCGAACTAACAACACTTAGTCTAGATCCATTATCCTTTTAGATCATTTTCCTATTTATAATAACAAGAACTTAAGCAGTAATTCGATAACCAAATTGTAAAACTCATTTTGTGCAAAAATATTCTGAAAGTTGATAAAGAAAATCTATTTCGAAAACTTGTTTTAAATTTTTTTAAAATCAGACATTTGGTCATCTTTACTATATAAGTTACTTGTTATTCTTATAATATGCTAATGAAGTATCTACTTAAAGAAATGCCCATACAAGGGTCTTTCCACTTCAGTATATTCTCTATTTCTCCTTGGATTCTGCTCGCACTTATTAGCCGACGAAACTTCATTTACTGTTGTATACCATTTTATTCATAACTTGAACCCAATGCTGATGTCTTCCACTGTCTTTGATATTTTCGACGTCGTCCTTGACGTTATGCTTAGAACCAACTAATGCAATTCCACGTTCCATCTGTAGATAAGGTCACACCTTCTTGCTAGTCTTACCTGTATCTAATAAGGTAAATAGCATTCCTTGCGTAGCTCCCAATACGTGATAAGAACTGTCTCGCAACGGTGGTGCCCTTACAACTTCCCACTTTGGCTCTTCATCAGCTTCCATCAACTCGTTGCCTCCGGCGTGGAGCTCGTCCTACTACCCAATTCTAAGTTATATCGTACTAATACTCACCTAGCTTCCCTTACACAAGTTCTCACAAAAAAATCAATTGTATTTTCTTCAAAACCACATGAAAAGTAGGGTAACATACCCAGTCTCCGTCGATCTGTCGATTCCTCGTTACTATAGGATCTGAGAACTCAATATATCTATAGCGTTGCTACATTCACCTTACACTTTCCCCAACAATCCTATCTCACCAATTCTATATCGGACGTGCTAATCCTAATTCGCACTTAATTCGAACTTAAAATGAGTATGCCTAAGTCTCCCTTATCTTACAAGGTCTATCACTCCTATCTTACTCTCACCTAATCTTATTTCAGGGACCAATAACCTGTTGCTCTGATGCCAACTTGTAACAGCCCAAATCCGGGGTCAAGATTTGGTGTCATGAAACAATCTTTGCATAAAATAAAATAATAAATAAATAACCCCTTAAATCCGGATCGTTTACAGGTTATGGTATGAAACAAGAATCTAACCTTCTACATTTCACAACAACTACAATACAAGTTTAAATACCTTTATGCTAATGCCCTTGTCTTATTTTTCTAACATCTTCGTCCTCTCGCAGCGGAAATCTCTCTAACTTCTGTTGTCTAACGAAAGCTATTCACTTTTATCCTTACCTGTTTCTGAAAGGAATAAGAATTTACAAAGCAAGAGTGAGCCAAAATTGCCCAACAAGTATATAATTAAGTTTCAAGCATTAATATCAAAGGAAAATTTCCGGACAAAATCTTTAAACAATTTTAAACAGTTCTATATATTTGAGGGAGTTGAGCGAATAGACATTGGCTGTTACCAACCTTTAATTATAAATCCAAAAGTAACAAGCGATTGCCAGATTCATCTCCTGAATCAGGGTTTTTTCCGGTTTTGGAATCATAAAACTTTTCGAGAGAGAATGTCGTTAATGGCAATTAACAATAAATTAGAATGGACACTAGTTCGCACCTATACCCTGCTGATCAGCCAGGATACAGTGCAGATCTATATCTCACTATATAGATCCAGTCGGGTACCCAGACTCTACGGCCCATCTCAAGGATACGGTAATATCCCGGTCCTTAGAATCCAGCTCATCACTGGCCCTTACAGTAACCATCCAGCCCGTAGAGTGTTTTGATGTCAAATCATTTTGCTTTCAAAACTTCCCAATTTAGGGTTCACAAATAACCCGAAAGAATGGGTATTTTCTCAAGAGAGCAACCAATAATATAGGAACAATAATGAAAGGAACTTGTGTAATTAAGAGTAATTACAGCAAAATATAAAACAGTTAACTATTCTAAACTTAGAATAGGAATGAAGAGATATTTGCAGTATTTTACGAGAAAAGTAAGGAATACTTGCCTTGATAAGCTTTAACTACTATTATCGGTTGGCTTTTGGATTATCTTGAACATTTGTCTTTATCGTCAAACCACTACCCTATTCGGGTTACGATATCGACACTCAGGTCCTTCGATTGGAACCTCGCTAAGCTCGACAACTAACCACTAGATCATTCTTAGTCCGATGTTAATCCTCGGGTCTTCCGAGTAAGACCTTGTTAGGTCACACACACTGTAGAAGGGGGTTGAATACAGTGTATAGTACAATCAAATTGAATTAAGAATACAAGTATGTAACAAAGAATAATCTTATTAATAAAACAGTATTGCAATGGAACCGTCCTCTCTCAGTGATGAACAAATATCACGAGAGCTGCTAGGGTTGGAATGAATAATATTCTCGATAAATATAACACTTATAGTGTAAACCCTATGCTGTGTTTATATACTACACAGTTACAAGATAATCTTCTAATTGAAATCTATAAGTCTGCATCCTAAAATATATCAATTAGTTATCTTTTACTCCAAGTCTTCGATTCTTCATAGAATTCTTCTCATGCATATCTCTTCTTATTTTAGTCTTGATATTCTTTCCTTTCAATCACCTACCTTCCTTATCTGAAAGTCTTCTTAAGTCCTGATATTATCTTCTGATGAATATCTTTTGATATCTTAAGTTCTGATATCTTAAGTTCTGACTTCAGTATAAGTACTGATTTCCAGTTAAGTCTTGATTTGTTCTGTTAATCAAGATCTGAAAACTAAACACAAATCATTATTAGACATGACATCACAAATATATCTAACAATCTCCCCAACTTGTAAATTAGCATAATATACAAGTTCAATAGATATTTGATGATGTCAAAAATATTAAGTACAAATGCATATAAGAATTTGACTAGATAACTACAACTCACAGTTCTTGTTGCTTTTACCATCCTTAAAGTCTGATATCAACTTTAGCCTGTATATCCTTCAAAATTTAACAGTTGTAGTCCTTAACTTGGCTTCAATGTGTGATCTCTTGAATGTCGGGAGTTGTTCTGAGATAGTTCTTCAAAAGAGTTCTCTCAGCATATTCAAATTCATTTATCATCCTCCTTTTAGCATCTTTAAGTTCAACTGTATCTTCTTCTGTCTGAAAGATAGCAGCTCTGAGATCATTAATCTTTGCTTTCCTTATTTCCTGATCCAGTCTGATCAGATAAGCTTTGTCAGACTCCAGATTAAATTCAACACCCTTAATACCCAGAAATGTAGTGATCTTGGCGGTATTAGGCTTCATCTCAACTAATTCACCATTGTGAACTCTGTACTTTGGATAGTATGGTCTGTCAGACTTTACAGAGTAAAGTTTCTTCTACCTTTGAATATCATATTTTAAGTAACTGGCAGCACCATCTGTTGACCTGTTCTTCATTTGAAGTAGAAATAAAACATGTTGCAGTTCTTCATAATACTTCAACCGAATTGCATCCTTTCTTATCTGGAATACTCTCTCATCTGTCATAAAATAAAGCATTATGTCTTCTTTCAGCTTGGAATTGTAAACCATCTATACAGACTCCAATTGATTTAATCTTTCTAGAGTTGTCCCTACTCCTGGTTCAGAAAGAGATGTAGGATCTAAGGTAGAATTGTTTACTCTTTTCTCATCAGCATTACCCAGTCCTGTTTTATCTCTAGCTTCCTTCCCTTGGAGCAATCTACATATAAAAACATTTGTTGAAGTCTTCATAGGTTGAGCAGATTGTTGAGCTTTAGTAAACCCAGGTAGTAAAATTTTTGAAGGTTTAACATGAGCAATGTCAGAGGTTTCCTTTCCTTTATCTTCTAATATCAAGACAACTTGAGCTCTGTCAGAGGTTGCTTGCTTCATTGTCATATCAGAATTTACTAAGTCCTGATCTTGAACAACATGAGCTCTGTCAGAGGTTGTTTGAATATTCTTCTTCTTCTTCAAAATCAGACTAGTATCTTTATCATATTTTGCTTCCAGGTCCATGATTGGCAGGTAGATTTTTACGGAATCATTAACTTTAGCTTTGCCCTTGAACCTTGGATCTACCTCTACTTGTGATTTGTCTTTGGGTTCGAATTTGGTTGCCTCAGAGTTTGTCTTCTCTTTAATCACAATGCCCTTAGGCTTTGGAGGTTTCTTTACAGTAATAGAAGCTTTAGACTTGGATTTGACATTTTCTGCTTTAAGTCTGGCTTCTTCTTCCTTTAGAATTTCAAAGTCCATTCCTAGATTGTCTTTGAGAAATATACTTTTTGAAATTTCTTCATCCAGCTTCTGTTTCTTGGGGTCTTGATAGTAGACTGTTGTTTCCTTCCCCTTGAGCTTCAGTGACTGCATAAACTTCTGTGATTCTTGACTTTGACCCTGTATCAGAACATCAGGCTTAGTCAGAACTTGCTTATCAGAACATATTCTTCTATCAGCATCAGAGCTTGATCTCTGTGTAAAAGTTCTTGCTTTCTTGGATGAAGAGCCTTTGCCTTGACCATGACCTCTACCCTTTTCAGAGTTTCCCTGGTCATCATTATCATCATCCTTACCCTTCAGTGGTTGATCAGTTTTGTATTTGGACTTAATCACTTTCTCCCCCTTTTTGGCATCATCAGGTAGTAGGAGAGAGAGAAGTAGTTCGACTGAAGATTGGATTTCATTTAGTTGAACTTGTTGAGAAGCTTGATTCTTTAGTACTTCAGCAATCTGGGCTTGTTGTTTCTCCTGAGCTTTCTCAATAGCCTCAACTCTGTTAAAGGAAGGCTTAAAAAACCTTGTCTTGTCCAATTTGACATTCATGTCTTGCTGAATCAGTGTTTCTTGAATTTTGTTCACCTTGGCTTGAGTTATTGAGTGTTGACCTTGAAGGTTCCTGGTACTCAATGCAGTAACTCTGAGCTGTGCTTTGAAGTCATCATTCACCAGCATCTCATCAGCTTTAGCCAGGTGCTCAACACGAATATTTGCAGTAGGAACAAAATCAACTTTGTTCCACTCCTTGATCCATTCCCTTCCTCTGTTAGTTTCACTCCAAGGTACTGGTGCATCCTCTCTCACAAACTTTTTAATCAATTCAGCTTTATCCACTGTTTGTAGAGGTGCTTGTCCTGAAGGACCAGCTGCATCAGCATTTTCATTTGTAGCATCTTCACCAATATTGTCAGCATTTACTTCAACAGAACTTGCAGAATCTTCAGTATCAGCATCTTGTGATAGAATAATTGTATGTAAAGCTATAGAAGATTCATCTGCATGAACATTAGCATCTAGCAGTGGAGTTGTTGGTGGAGTTTGCTGAGGAATGGTTGGAGCTTCCAAGTACAGAACCTCAGGCATATTCAAGTTATGAATATCTATTTCAGCACTTGTACCTGGAATATCAGCATGTACTTGATCAATAATAGGAGACACATGAGGTGTAGGCATGTGTTCTTGAGTATTCTCTGGCTCTTGAATAGGAGATTTGTGAGCTTCAGTAAAGTATGGTTTAGTAGTGGGAAGAGATTCAATCACAATTGGGTATGTTGAGATCAAAGATTCCTGACCTCCTTCCTCAGCTGTAACTTCCATTCCTTCATCAGAGATTGATGATTCTATAGCCCTCCTTGCTCTTTCCTTTTTAAGTCTCTTAGCTGATGGAGAGACTCTGGGAGCTTTATCATCAGAGTTTAGCTTTCTAAGCCTTTTTAGGGGCCTAGAACTCCTAGTTTTTTGAGCTTTCTGAGAAGAGACCTTCTCAGCTACTTCAACAACAGGTTCTGATGGTTGAACCTGTACCTCATCATCAGACTCATCTCTTAAAATCATCTTCCATCTTTTCTGCTATAACTGAGGTACTGTCTTAGTCCTCTTTTCTCTAGAAGGAGAAGGCTTCACTTGATTATGTGCTGATGGTTGGTTGGCATGTTCTGATGTGAGTGTTTGTTGAGTGACAGTAGTAGGTGCTGATGGCTGTTGTGTGTTGGTGGGTTGGACATCAGGATATAGCAATGAATACGTATCAGAATCAGCATTTACCAGAGCTTGCTTTACTGATAAAGGAATTCTAAGGGGTCTCAGAACTCCCTTCTTATTGTCAGCAGTTAAGAGATCAGTAAAAGCCCTCTTAGCTAATCTAAAGGGTTCTATTTGTTCACTTGCTAATTTTGGTTCTTCTAAAGTACAATGACTGTAGATTAACTGACAGAACCTAGAAAAGTAAACTACATTCATGTCCTATTTCATTCTATCTCCTATAAAACATAACACAGTCTTTGCATAATCAAAATGAGACTGGTGTAAGAGTGCATACCCAATTTGTTGTGTCAGAATAGGAATGGCATCAAAATTTGAGCACTTGTTGGCAAACGTCTTCGTGATGCAATCGAAGAAGAAGCTCCATTCCTTTCAAATATATGGGCGTTTAAGTTGACCCAACTTAGCCAAACTCTGTTCATACCCAAGATTAGCCATCATTTACTGTAGCAATGGCTCCTCCACAGCAGAACTGAATTGACAGTTTTCAAGTAGGTGTAGAGCTTTTCGAACTGTTGCCGGAGTAACAACATACTCATCCTCCTTTGCTGTAAACACAATACTTGGAGTCTCATTCTTACCACCATCATCATAAAGTCCTGTACGCCAAAACGTCAGAACTTGAGTTCCAGATAAATAGGATAAGTGCGTCAAAGCGAACCCAATTTCACTATGAGATAAGAAATCCTGAATAAAATGAAGTTCGAAGGAGCTTCACTCTTAGTGAGAATGGCAGCATAGTTATTGGGGACGAACTTTGCTCCATTAAAGATTATATCTTGGGTGCCATTGAAAATGAGTGAGAATTTAGAGTGCCTGAAAGGTGTTTGATAAAATGTCTGGATAGAAAACCGTTAGAGAATTTTAGAGAATAAGAAAAAGAGAGAGAGTATAGAAAGAAATGTAAATAAAAGATTTAAAATCTTTTCTCTCTTTCACTTATACACGTCACTTGACAGCAGTTATTGAGAAGTGGAACAGACTTTACACCTGTCAGCCATGCAGTAGTTAAGACAAAAGTTAATGGGCACGGGAAATAAGTAATGATTACTATGCACATGCAGTTTTTCAAAAAAAAAAACTATTCCCACTAAACAAATGATTATTACTGTCTTTATCTCACTTAAACCAATATTCTGATAATATATAACCGTTAAAGTATTGACCCAAAAATAAATTAAGTAAATAAATACTTCCACGTAAGCATCAGAACTTGATTATTATCAGAATTTAAAGGTCATCAGAATATGGCTCCTGTACTCAAAAAGTGAATGTTTATTTCTGTAATTCTTCACACAAATACTGATATGGTTGCAGCAGAACTTAATCATCAGAACTTCCATCAGAACTTGTCCTCAAAATTTATGCAACTAACACTTAAATTGTTCATCTAAAACAACATTGATCACCACAGTAATTTTCATCATTCATATGGGGTGTAAGTGTGTGCGTTAAGCTAAATATCACACAAAGAGTAAAGTCTGATTCACTTCAGTACATCTTAGAAATAAGGCATAACTAAGAACTTTGCTCAAAATCTGTCACTAGTTTGAAGTCTACTATAGAATGAGTTCATGCATGAGTCCACCTCAACTGTTTTGTGCTCATTTTATGCATCTTTTGAAATTCCTTTTTACAGTGGCTTCTCATTGTAAGTGAATCACGACTGCTTATCAGAATTTATGCTATTATCATAGTATTTTTCCTGTAATCAGAGAATGTGAAAAGTCACCAAGAATTTTTTCCTTTTCTAATGCATATTACTTAATACCAGCAATGCACTTGGGTCTTCCCTTCCACATATATTTTTCTCTAGATCTCAAAGGAGTACCTGATATTTATTTCTTTTCTTTACTTTTTCTTTTGATAAGTGAGGCTTATCAACACTTAGTACATCCATAAGATTTACCAATATCAGAACTTAACAGATAAGAAGCAATATTCTAGTTTTTGACTTAGTAATAAGATACACAAAGTAAACCTAACCAAGCTCAATATCATAATTTGCTTATGTTAAAAAATTTCCACATAAACAATTACTTCAAACATGGGATCTTTAGTATATTAGAGACTACTAGGTCAGCATCTAGCACAGTTATCCTCATAGGATTGAATAGTCACATAAACATTCATATCACTATCAGAGTTTAGAAATTCACATCAGACAACAATCAGCACTTAGGTAAATTTCATTTTAAGCACATATTACATAAAGATAGTAATATCTGTAAATATTGATTATAAAGTCTGATGTATCAAAACATAAACTAAGCAGATTTAGAGAAAGAACCTGAAACCATTCCAAGTTCATTTACCAATCTTGTAAAAGTAGCTTCACATATTGGTTTTGTGAAGATATCTGCTAGTTGTTGATCTGTTGGAATAAAATGCAATTCCACTGTACCTTCCATCACATGCTCCCTTATGAAGTGGTACCTAATACTGATGTGCTTTGTCATTGAGTGCTGAACTGGATTACCTATCATAGCAATAACACTTTGATTATCACAGTAAATAGGGATTTTAGAAAATTCTAACCCATAATCCAGTAACTGATTCTTCATCCAAAGAATTTGTGCACAACAGTTTCCTGCAGCAATGTACTATGCCTCTGCAGTTGATATGGAAATTGACTTTTGTTTCTTGCTAAACCAAGAAACTAATCTGCCTCCAAGAAATTGGCAGCTTCCACTTGTGCTTTTTATGTCAATTTTGCACCCTGCAAAATTTGCATATGAGTAACCTATTTGCTTAAAGTCTGATTCCCTAGGATACCACAATCCTAGATCAGTTGTACCCTTAAGGTACTTGAAAATTCTTTTCACAGCTGTTAAGTGAGGTTCTCTTGGATCTGCTTGAAATCTTGCACAAAGACTGGTAGCATACATGATATCAGGTATACTTGCAGTTAGATAGAGTAATGAGCCAATCATACCTCTGTAATCAGTAATATCCACTGATGTACCAGTATTCTTATCCAATTTTGTTGCAGTGGCCATAGGAGTGGATGCACTTGAACAGTCTTGCATTCTAAATTTCTTCAACAAATTTCTGGTGTACTTAGATTGACAAATAAAAGTTCCTTCTTCATTCTGCTTGACTTGAAGGCCCAAAAAATAGCTAAGTTCTCCCATCATACTCATTTGGTATCTTGACTGCATTAACTTTGCAAACCTTTTACAAAGTTTGTCATTTGTAGAACCAAAAATGATATCATCAATATATATCTGCACCAAAAGTAAGTCTTTTCCATGGTTGAGATAGAATAAAATTTTGTCAATTGTCCCTCTGTTAAATCCACTTTCCAGAAGAAACTGAGCTAATGTCTCATACCATGCTCTTGGAGCTTGCTTAAGGCCATAAAGTGTTGTATCAAGTCTGTAGACATGATGAGGAAATTTTGAATCTACAAAACCTGGAGGTTATTAAACATATACTTCTTCTTCCAATTCTCCATTAAGAAAAGCACTTTTTACATCCATTTGAAAGACTGTAAACTTTTTGTGAGCAGCATAAGCCAAAAATATCCTTATGTCTTCCAATCTAGCAACTGGTGCAAATGTTTCATCAGAATCAATTCCCTCCTGTTGAGAGTATCCTTTTACAACCAGCCTTGCTTTATTTCTTGTAATTATGCCATCACTGTCAGTTTTGTTTCTGAACACCCATTTTATACCAACAACAGATCTATTCTTTGGTCTTGGCACTAGGGTCTAGACTTTATTTCTTTCAAATTCATTTAACTCTTCCTGCATTGCTTGCACCCAATCAGCATCTTGAAGAGCTTCTTCCACTTTCTTTGGTTCAGCCTGAGAAAGAAAAGAATGATAGAGACATTCATTTGATGTTGTTGTTCTAGTTCTTATACCTGCTTCAGGATCTCCAATAATCAAGTCAGGTGTATGTGCTTTAGTCCACTTCCTTGCAGATGGAAGGTTATCTCTAGAACTAGATGCTCCCCCATGATCCATGCTATCTCCATCAACATTTTCTGATGCTCCCTCTGAAATTTGAGTTTTCAGAATTTTCAGAACTTGGCCCATCAGAGCTTGATGAATCAGAATTTGAAGAGCCTGTTCTAGGTTCTGATGCTTCTTGAGATGTGGTTGGATCTTCAATATGCCCCCCTGCACGGGTGCATTTTCCTTTGGCGTAATCACCACAGTTTTAATAACATTAGAGTTTAACCCATCAGAGTTTGCAGTATCAGGATTTAGACTATCAGAATTTACAGAATCAGAATTTAAAACTTCATTCTCAAATCTCAGCTAATCATGATCATTGAAATCTTCAAGTCCAGTAATCTTCTATCATCAAACGAGACATTGATAAATGCCATGACAACCCTTGTTCTTAAATTGTAGACTCTGAAGGCTTTTGTGGAAAATGGATATCCAACAAAAATTCCTTCATCAGCTTTTAGATCAAATTTGGATAGTTGTTCAGGATGAGTTTTAAGAACAAAATACTTGCATCCAAACACATGAAAGTACTTCATATTTGGCTTCTTTTTCTTCACCATCTCATATGGTGTCTTTCCATGCTTGTTGATAAGTGTTGCATTCTGAGTAAAACAAGCAGTCTGCATAGCTTCGGCCCAAAAGTAGGTTGGTAACTTTGCTTTATCAAGCATAGTTCGTGCAGCTTCAATGAGAGTTCTATTTTTTCTTTCAACAACTCCATTTTGCTGTAGAGTTCCAGGAGCAGAGAATTCCTGCTTTATTCCATGGTCTTTGCAGAACTCTTCCATAATCAAATTCTTGAACTCAGTGCCATTATCACTTCTTATGATTTTCACAGAGTCTTTGACCAATTTATCCAGTTGTTTGATATGATCAATTAAGATAGATGTAGTTTCACTTTTTGTGTGCAAGAAATACACACATGTGTATCTGGTAAACTCATCTACTATGACCATAGCATATTTCTTCTTTACAATAGACATGACATTCACTGGACCAAATAGATCAACATATAGTAGGTGATAAGGCTCAAGAATTGAAGATTCAGTCTTACTTTTGAATGAGGATTTTCTTTGTTTTGCCTTTTGACATGAATCACAAAGGCCATCAGGAGCAAATACTGATTTTGGAAGTCCTCTCACGAGATCTTTCTTGACTAGTTCATTTATATTGTTGAAATTTAAATGAGAGAGTTTCTTGTGCCAATCCCAGATTTCTTCAATTGATGCTCTACTTAACAGACAGATTGCAGAACCATCAGAACTTGTTGGAAACTGAGCTTTATAAATGTTACCATGCCTGTATCCTTTCAGAACAACGTTGCTTGTAGATGTGCTTACAACTTTACAGTGTTCTTCAAAGAAATCCACATGATAACCTTTGTCATAGATTTGACTAACACTTAGCAGATTGTGTTTGAGTCCTGAGACTAGAGCCAGTTTTTCAATGATGACATTCCCAAGATTGATGTTGCCATATCCCAGAGTTTTTCCCATGTTGCCATCTCCATAAGACACTCCTGGGCCAGCTTTATCCACAAAATCTGATAGCAGAGCTTTATTTCCAGTCATATGTCCTGAACATCCACTATCAAGAACTAGGATGTTCTTCCTGTTGCCCTGCAATCACAAAGACCACTAATGATTAGTTTTAAGGACCCAAACTTGCTTGGATCCTTTGGCCTTATTAAGTTTGTTAACATTTGCAGCGGATTTAACATCAGAGTTTATGTTAACATTTTTCTTATCAGAATTTATAGTATCAGACTTTGCATCAGAACTTACACTAGAAGGAATAATGCTAACTTTCTTCAAAGAAGGTTTTATTTGATAATAATCATAGTACAAACTATGATATTCCTTACAAGTATAAATGGAATGCCATAAGGTACCACAATGAAAACAAGGATTTTGTGGTTTAAACCTAACAAACTGACTCTTAACTCCTGATTTAGGAGGTAAAGAGTTTATATTCTTATTCTTCATGCAAAATGAAGCAAGATGGTTAGATTTTCCACAGTTATAGCATTTCTTTCTAGGAGCATTAGGAACAGGCTTATAATTATCGCTTTTATTCACACCTTCCTTTCCATTCCTATTTCTCCTAGGTGGCTTGACCTTGTTTACATTCTTAATCTCTTTCAGCTTATACTTAAGCTGCTTCTTTGTCATTAAGCCTATGTTAACTTCAGCTGGTTTATCCTGTTTTAATTTATCAGAAGTTGACTCTGCCTTAACTTCTGTCTCAATATCTTTCATCTCTTCAGAATCAGACTTTACAGTTTTAGCTACAAACTTAACAGGATTTACCTTTGGCTTATTAGTCTGTTTAACAATAATTGGCTTAATTTGTTCAGTTCCTGTTTCACTTTTGTCATCTCCGTAACCTAAGCTCTCTTTCCAGTTTCCACTACTTAGTAAGTTCTGAGTTGTTCTGCCAGAGTTAGTCCAAGTCCTGATAATCTCTCTTTTCTTTTCTAACTCAGTTTTTAGAGATTGATTCAATTTTAACACTTCATCTCTAACATAAAAAGCATCATCTCTTTCTTTCTGAGTTTGATGGAACATAACTAACTCTTTTTCTAAATAGTCATTCCTTTTCTTAAAAGCCATATTTTCAGAAGTTAACCTATCACATGTTAAAGCCTGATCTCTATATCTAATGAATATGGTTTTAAGATAAGATCTCAACTCAGTAATATCATCAGTATGAAAAGCATAAGTTATTTGAGGTACCTTTAACTCAGCAGCATCATAACTGCTATCAGCATTTTCTATCAAGGCATAGTTCACCTCATTTTCAGAATCTGAAGTGTCTGTCCAGGTTTTCTTCTTTGTGACAAGTGCCTTGCCTTTGTCACTTTTTCCTTTCTTGCAATCAGGAGATATGTGGCCTTTCTCACCACAATTGTAGCATTAAACATTTGAGTAATCTCCTCTGTCAGACTTTCCTGCTTTGCCTTCATATTTTCTAAATCCCTTCTTATCAGAACTTCCACTTTTCCTGGAAAACTTCTTTCCCCTTCTGAATTTCTTGTAGGCTATCTTTGTGATACCCTTCACCATAAGAGCACACAATCCCATCATCTCTTCATCAGCATTCATCTCAGATAGAATTTCAGTTTTTGCATCATCGTCATCATCATCAGAACTTGATGAATCTGAATAAGACTTTGTGATGAGAGCCTTTCCTTTGCCTTTCTTTAAGGAAGCCACTTTGGGGGATTCCTCCTCATCCTTAAGAGCAGCTGTTCTTGACTTTCTCCCATGCCTCTTTCTTCTTTGATCCATCTGAAGTTCATGATTTTTGAGCATACCATAAATTTCATTAAGAGTAGTTTCATCAAGAGCATAGTTGTCTCTTATAGTAGTTGCCTTCAAATCCCAACTTTCAGGAAGAGCTAAAATGAAATTAAGATTAGTATCTTCAAGATCATATTCCTTATCGACCAGCGACAGATCATTCAAGAGTTTGACAAATATGTCATATAAACCAGTTAATGACTCATCAGGTTTTGAGTCAAAGTGCTCATACTCTTGAGTGAGTATAGTCCTCCTATTCTTCTTAATTGCATCAGTTCCCTGACATTTTGTCTCCAAGGCATCCCATATCTCCTTTGCAGTCTTTGCTGGCTAATCTGCAACTACAATAGAGAGCTTGGTTGGCTTATGTTGTCCTTCATTAATTATGTCTAGGTATTCTGGATCTGTAACTTCCAGAAACATAGTCATCCTCACTTTTCATATGGGATACTCAGAAGGTTTCAGTATGGGAACCTTAATAGTCTTATATCGATTATGGATTTGAGTTTTTGGAGTTTCTTCAGTTTGCTGGGCTTGGTTGGAGTTTGTTCTTCTTCAGACATGATTATTTTGGATCTTTACTGTATTTGTGTTAACAGATAGGCTCTGATACCACTTGTTAGGTCACACACACTGTAGAAGGGGGTTGAATACAGTGTATAGTACAATCAAATCGAATTAAGAACACAAGTATGTAACAAAGAATAATCTTATTAATAAAACAGTATTGCAATGGAAATGTCCTCTCTCAGTGATGAACAAATATCACGAGAGCTGCTAGGGTTGGAATGAATGATATTCTCGATAAAAATAACACTTATAGTGTAAACCCTATGTTGTGTTTATATACTACACAGTTACAAGATAATCTTCTAATTGTTATCGAATATAAGTCTGCATCCTAAAATATATCAATTAGTTATCTTTTCCTTCAAGTCTTCTATTCTTCATAGAATTCTTCTCCATGCATATCTCTTCTTGTTTTAGTCTTGATCTTCTTTCCTTTCAATCAGCCGCCTTCCTTATCTGAAAGTCTTCTTAAGTCCTGATATTATCTTCTGATGAATATCTTCTGATATCTTAAATTATGATAACTTAAGTTCTGATATCTTAAGTTCTGACTTCAGTATAAGTACTGATTTCCAGTTAAGTCCTGATTTGTTCTATTAATCAAGATCTGAAAACTAAACACAAATCATTATTAGACATGACATCACAAATATATCTAACAGACCTACAGGGCTGAAATACCCTAATTCAGATAATCGCTTAAGCTTAACATAATATCACTATCACTTTTACCCATACGGTTTCATATCCCGTCTCGTATTTATAGGTATTACTGAAATACACATAGCAATTATGGTTCACATCTTCGAAACTCGGTTCGGTGTTTATTTTAGGAAAGTACGTATACTCGTTGGTTTGAAAATAGTAAGGTAATTGATTATTTATAAAATATTGTGTCACAATATATAATTAGGTTCTGTATAATATAATTATATTTCTTCATTCGACGTCTCCGATAATTATAGGTTACGTCCCCGTATTCTTGGAATTAACTTTCCCGAAAATCGGACAGCGTCTCCTTCGTTTATCGGCCTACCCGTCGAATCAATTCGACGTCAAATCACAACAACAATCCAATCACAACAACCAATCACAATTTATAATCCCAATCACCGATACAACTCAATTATTAATCATTATTATTATTATCCGTATTTTTATGTTTTTATTCATATTTTTCATTTCCCAATTAATTTTACCAACTAATTTTATTTAATTATATATTAGGACTCAGAATTAATCATCATTGTCCACCGTCGGCTCGCCGAGGCTCATCGCCGATGGTGATAAAATTCGCGGTTTTTCGATTATATCGAACATCCTTCGCGAATTTCATCGATTAAATAATACAATAATTATCGAGTAAATTCCGTCAATAATTTGTAATCACAATTCGGACAACTGAAAAAGGGTATTCAAATTAATCGAATACACCTGAACCAAATCAAAAGGGTCTTACCAGCGAAGGCCGAGAAGAATGAAAAAAATGAAATACAAAGTGGAGAGAAGAGGAATTGATCGAGTGAGGATGAAACCGGAGGAAGAGAGATGCTGGAGAAGAAAGAGATCGATGGGAGAGATAAGGAGGAGAGAGAGTTGCTGGGAGGATAAGAAGAAAAGAGAGATAAAGATTAGGGGATTTTATGATTTTCGTCGCGATAAATCTGAATTTTGAAAAACTTCCAAAATAATTTTAAAAATTCTCGAAATATTTAGAACTTAATAAAATATAAATTTCATAATTTTTAAAGTATCTTGTAATTTAATATTGAATTTATACGTAATATCATCATAAAAATCATTTTGAGTTAAATAATAAATGAAATATTGAGTTCTAAATTTCATAAATTCCTAAAAATAAATATTGAAATTATAAAAGTATAAAAATAATTTTTGAAACAATTTTAACATTTATGAGAATAAATTTTCAATTAAATCACTTTTAAAAGCAAAACAACTCATACAACTCAATACTTAATTACACGAATAATCTTCGTACCTACAAATTACACATAATTAACAATAAAGCAACACATCGCTGAAAGACCCATCACATATTTTATTTATTTAATAATTCAATAATTACATTTACATATCGGAACCGAAAATAGATCACTTAGCCGCTAAGTAACTATAAAGACGATACAATTTTAATACCAGATTTGGATAATTATTAAAACAGAGTCTCTTATAAAACACTTTATACAAAAATAGGGTAATAATATCTAACCTTACAAGAATACGGGTTTTATCGATCTATAAAATGATTAGTGTATCGAAAATTTCATGCCAGGACTCGTACGGGTCAAACCATATCCCGGATCGAAAAAGTCAAAACATGAAAAGTGTTCAGAATTATCAGATTAGGTTAGGAAGGTAATTTCGGAAGAGTTTCGGGTTGCAAAAACGCAAAAACGGTTGAAGTGGGACGATTTCTAATTCTAAAAAGTAATTTTATAATTTCGTAAAAAATATCATTATTAATTCTATAAATCCTTATAAAATCATATAATGATCCAAAAATTACCAGAAAAATACAAAAACTATATATATTTTATTCCGAATAATTAAAAATTAAAATATCCTAATTTTATCAGATATAAACACCCAAATATTAATATTAATCATCACATAATTCACCAAAATTCACAAAATAATCACATAATAATTATTTATTGATAAAAATAATTACACGATATTTCCTGGATATTACAGTGCGCAAGGGCCCGTAACGGCCAGGAAGATGGCGTAAGAGGCGAAGTGGTTGCGCACCCAATTATAACCACCAGCCCAGCGTGAGAGGGACCTAGCTAGTCTCTGAGTTTCGTAACAAATTTCATAGGATGTCCAAGATGGAGTTGTCATATGGAGATAGCCTGATCAGCTATCTCACCAGGGTCATCCAATACTTTTATATCTGAGCGGGATTTTGTGGTTCCCATAACGAAACTGATGATTTTGGGTCCCCGTAACGAGACAAATGGTTTTATGGTTCCTGTAATGGAACGGAAGATTTGAAAATGAAAGTAGCATGCTAACATTCAACTTTGGTATTTCCACAGCATAATTAATGAGATGTTTTATAGAGCATGCTAGCTATTGATATCTAGTTTTCATCGGTTTCCAACAGTTTATACATGTTTTACTTGTTTCTTTATAAACGAGTTATGATTTCTGTTCCTATAAATGTTTATCATAAACTGTTTTAATTATTATTCATATAGTGGTATTGCTGAGCAATTGATTGCTCACCCTTGCAAAATATTTTATATATGTATTGCGGATACCTAGGGAATTCTTCCGTGGTATTCGGGGCAGAGTTCCAGTTCCTTCCGTGTCAGGCTCCTCTGAGTTAGTTATGTCAGAACAAAAATGGTCTATTGAGTTGTTGTATTAAGATAGTATTGTCAAGGTGGTTGTAATGAATTAGTTTGTGGTAAAGTATAACCTAAGTCATACTTAAACCTGGAAAAGATCTTGGTAAGAGGGGTCGTGATTATGTTTTATCAGTGAAATGAATTATATTATGTTGGTTGTTGTGTGGTAAATGACGTCAACTCCTGACCCCTAGGTTGAGGCCATCACAGTTGGTATCAGAGCTACAGGTTTGGTTCCCTGATTTAGGTTAGGAATAGAATCAAAAGAGTGCAGGAAGGTTTATACATAGATGTGAGTCAGCAACTCAATCAGAGGAGCTAGTCTATGAGTTCAGTCAAGGGTTTCGGAGGCGTAACCCTGATGTCTATTGAGGATTGGCTGGAACTGCCCTAGCTTGTAGTAAGTCCCCCTTGTATATAGGTATCACTGGCAATGTATGAGAGAGGTTTCTAGTTTCCTTTCTCGAGGAAGTGAGTCTGACCGTGAAAGTTCAAATGGAATGGTAATAGTCAGTGGTTGCTATACAATCGAGTCTCATAGGGAATGTGGATCAGTACTGTGGTTTATATCTTGAACCCGTATATTTCTTTCCTTGGAGGTTCTATCGGTTGATTGGGGCAAACAATACATATGATTTGACTATTTGTCTGTGTGGCAAAAGGTCTGGTAGGACGGCACCGAATTATGTGTTGTAAACTGTATGGTACTAAGACTGGCCATCTTACGTACTTGTATGGTTGCTCCCAGTCATATCCACATCTTCTTCACTTTTCTTTCAAAATGGATTACCTTGATTTCAAAATTTTATTTGGTATTCTATGAAAATAAATTTCTTTGGTAACCTCTGTAGTTAGACCGTCCTAGTTATGGAAAGTAAACGAAGAGTTGACCGTCAGGAGGAGTAAAAGTTTTATATCAGGTTGCTATTTTGGAATAATGGCAGCAGAAAGGATTTGGGATCCATTGGAGAAGGTTATCGTCTTAGAAAAGTTAATTCAGTGGTGGGCGAGTCAATGGAAAATGATAGGGAACCGCCTTTAGAAGAATGGTTGGTTGAAATTTGGACTAATATGTCCAGCAGGATTCAGAGTTCCTTAAGTCTGACCTGGTTTGCGAGGTTGCTTTTTTTGTAGTTGTGGCTGATATAGCCAACCCCGTTTTGTTATTTTGGTTAGTGATACATATGGTTATTAGTATGTTATGTGTCACAGTATTGTGAATCGTGGATTTGAGTGGTGGCAGTAGGTTAGTATACTTGTTGGTGGTTGGTTGAGGGTGATGGATTAATATGGTTGTTGGTTGATTGTTGGTGTCGGCTTGAGTCCGACTGGTATTCAATAATACAGAGGAGATGCTGCCCAAATATTTGGAAGAATACCCTACTTTTAAAAATACAACGTGTACTTTTGTGTGTTATTGATGTTTCTGTTGATACTACAGTTGATCAATTAAAAGAGAGAGTTGGTTAATTTTACCAACTAATGGTCAGTTAGATAGAAGTTAGTTCCAATTAGATTAAGTTAAATTGTGATGTGATTTTCAGATCCAAAAACAAAGAATGTTCAATGTTTCAAATGTGGTCATAAGGGTCATTATGCATCAGAATGCAATCCAGAAAATATAGGACTTACTTGTTATAATTGTGGGAAGGTTGGGCATGTTGCAAGGAGTTGTGATACGGTTACTCAAGGTACTTCATCCCAAGGGCCAACATCCAGCATAGCTAGAGGTAGAACTTTCAGGGTGACCAAGAGATCGAACGCCTAGGACTCGGAAGTAGTTGCAGGTGCATTTTATCTCATATTTATACCTGTTAAAGTTTTATTTGATTCAGAAGCATCTAAGCCTTTTATACTAAAGCAATGTGTGAGTAAAACGAAGTGATATTAGAAGACTTAGCCGAGCCTTTAACCATAAAAGTGGTCAATTAAGGTGGACTTTTAATGAATCACTTTTGTCTTAACTGTAAATTAAAATCCATTAGTATTCTTTTCAGCTAATCTGACACCCTTCGAGCTAGAAGAGTTTGATGTGATTTTAGTAATAGATTGGTTGTCATGTCATAAGGCAATATTTGATTTTCAGAAGAAGCAAATTGTAAAGTGTACGGAAGCCAATAGTAAGGTCAGTTTCTAGGGGCGGAAGCAAGATAAGAGGTTCTTCCAAGCATGCGAGGAAAGGAGTAATAAGCTAAGGATATAAGGTAGATTCACCTTATATAGAGATACGAAGAAGAAAGTATTTAGGCTGGAAGAAGATCGAGTAATGAATGAATGCCCTTGAGTTCTCCAGCGGCCAGTGGGAATGAAGTAATTATGAAAGTTATCGGAAGGGAGGCGATCATACCAGATATATCCCCGTGGGGTGCACCAGTGATTCCATGGGAGAAGAGGAATAAAATTATGAGATTATATACTGTTTATCAAGAGATTAACAAAATGGCGAATAAGAATAAGCAGCCCCTATCTAAAACTGATTACTTTTGTGACCTAATTTAAGGAGCGTGTTATTTCTCGAAGGATGACTTAAGCTCTAGTCTGAGAACATATCAAAGACTGTGGTTAGAACAAGTTAGGAGCATCGCAAGATCTGGCAATATTATTTTGATTAACAAGTGTATCAGTCGTTTCTGAGGATTAAATGAACATGGGGTATAAGCAGTGCTTGGATAAGCATAATTGTATTTATTGATAACATCCTTAGCTATTCAAAGACCAAGGATGTCTATGTGGAACACCCAAGGATTTCCCTACGAAGATTAGAAGGGAAAAAACTATACGTTAAGTTTTTTTAATATGAATTTTAGCTGAGATTAACAAAGGATTCCGATTATTCCATTAAAAACCACCTAAGTAGCCGGTATAGTAACGGATGCCTTGTGCAGAAGGAAAGGATTGAATTTAATTAAGATCATTGAGAAATTAATAAAAGAACTGGGAAGAGTGAAAGTTGAAGTTCGAATACCTGAAGGTGATAAAAAGTGAATATAGGAGATTACTTTCCAGTCTTAACTGATGGAAATGAGTAAGCGGTGTTTGAATGTTGGAAACTAAGTTAAAAATGAGCACTGCCTATCTTCTGTAGATGAAGGGTTAAAGTGAAAAGACGATTCAGACCATACAAGATATGTTGAGCGTATATGTTTTGGATCTAAAAGGGAAACTGAGGTAATCACTTACCATTGATTGAGTTTTTCTATGTTAATAGTTATCATGCTAGTAAGGGAATGCTACCCTGCGAAACCCTGTGTGGACATAAGTGTGGGTTCCCCTCTATTGAGATAAAGTGGGAGTAGAAATGTTGTTAGGTCCTGAGTTAATTCGGCGCACCAAGGATGTAGTGGTGTTGATTCAGAAAAGAGTTGAAGCAGCTCGGGATGGATAAAGAAAGAAGACGGATTTGCATTAAAAGAGTATGGATATAGAAGTAGGATCATTGGTATTGATAAAAGTTTCACCTTGGATGAGATTGGTTGGGTTTGATTAGAAGGGGCGAGTTGAGTCCTAAATATATGGGACCATTTGAGGTATTGAGGAAAATAGATAAAGTTGCTCATGAGTTAGTATTGTCGCCGCAGTTGCAGCAAATTTATAGTGTGTTCCACGTGTCAATATTGAAGCGATATGTTTCTGATTCGAACCAAGTCGTTGATTAGAAGCCAATGAGCTCTCATCCAAATTTGTTCTGCGTAGAATGATCGACCCAAATCCTAGATCGTTATGAGCGAGTCCTTATGATTGAGTTTACTTCTATAGTGAGTATGCTTTGAATGAATCCTCGAATAGAAAAGTCTACTTGGGAGTTAAAGTTAGATATGCTTGACACATATCCTCACTTGTTTAGTTAAATCAGATTTTGAAGACAGAATCTTTTTAAGGGAGAAAGAATATAACGACTCGTACATTTCTGTATTAATTAAATGTGTAATTACTAAATAATTCAATAAATAAATTATCGGTGTGGGTTCTGTCAACCGGATATTACTTTGTGATGAGTTATAAGTGGTTATCAGCGTTCGAGGTGTATTTGAGTAATTATTTATGAACTGGGTTGTTTTATTCTTATATTTAAAGGTGATTTTATTTAAGATTTATTTTCATAAATACTTGGAGTATCTTTGAAATCATTTTTATGGCCTCATAATTTTATTTATAATTTTTAGGGATTTATAAAATTTAGAAATCAATATTTTATTGATTATTTATCATTAATGATTTCTGATTACATTTAATTGTAAAATCAGTATTTAATTCTAGAATTCTTCAAAAATTACGAAATTTGTATTTTAATAAGTTTGGAATATTTCGAGAATTTTAAAATTATTTCGGTAATTTTCTAACTACTATTTAACTGCACGTTCGTTCGTTAAATCGTTAAATGCGGGTATTAGTCGCGTTCTAAAAGTGATTTAAAAATTTCAAGAATTTAATATCATTATCTTTAAATTATTTCAAGAATTTTAAAACTATTTTTGGGAATTGTCGGTTTGTTATTACCCGTTAAATGCTCGTTGAATCGATAAATTGCGATACAAAGTTAGTTTTCGGGTTAGTAGTCAGATATAAATTGCGATACAAAATTAGTTTTCGGGTTAGTAATCAGATAAGGGTTATATTTTATCAATTAATCTCTTTTTTTCCTTCTCTGCTTTCCCGTAACACCACCGACTGTCTCTTTCTCCTCTTTATCTCTCCCGTCGAATATCTTCTCCCTCTCTCGAATTAATCTCCAAAATCTCTCATCTCTCGTTGTTGTACTCTGTGCCTCTATTTCCCTCTGTGATTCACTTTTTTTCACTTCCTCGATTTTCCCTTTTGGGTGTGAGTCCGGCACCACCCTTGTTTCCGGTATGCTGCTCGGTTCTCCGGCCATCTGCCAGAATATGCACGCGTTCTTTGTGCGTTTGTGTGTGTGTTATTTTTTTGTGCGTGTGTCCAGTGTGTGTGTGTGTCTGTGTGGACGTATTGCTCCTGGTCTGTTGCCGTTTCTTTTAATTTTTCGGTTTTCGCCAACCTAACTCCGGCGAGGCGACCCCTCCCCCTCCTGCTTAGCAGCGCGTAGGCGCGTTTTGTTGCCCTGTATTTTTATTTGGTTACTCAACTGATTATTTCCTTTTTATTTTATTTTCATAGAAAATAAATATATGAATTAAATGCGGTTCACGAAATAAAATATTTTGGTGCGAGAATTCTAGTAATTAATCGGTGAGATTTACGTAGGATGTCCGATATATCGGAACCCCATAAATTTTACTGCCGTTAGCGATGAGCCTTGGCGAGCCGACGGTGGACTATGATGATGCAATCTGAGTCCTACGAATAAATTATAAAAATACGAGTTAAAAATATAAAATATGAATAATAATAATAAATTGGTTTAAATCGGTGGTTGGGAATTTATGAAATTTGGATTGCTTGATTGGTTGTTGCGATTGTTATTGATTGGTTTGACGTCGAATTGGTTCGACGGGCTAGTCCGATAAATAAAGGAAGTGCTGCCCGATTTCCAGAAAAAATCAAATTACAAAAATACGGGAGCATATCCAGTAATTATCGGGACATCGAGCAAATATATATAAATATATGTACATATATTTTATACGAAACCTGACTGTATGTTGTGATGAAATATTTTGCCAAAACCAATAATCCTAATTTCATAAAATAACGAGTATACGTATTATCTGAAAACGAATACCGAACCGACTTTCGAGAATGTGAACCCTATCTGATACGTGTATTACAATAATGCGTATGTTACGAGTCGGGTTTTGTTTGCGTACGGGTAGATTGTTAGCGAAGATATGTCAAGCATAATTGAATGTCTAAATTAGGGTATTTCGACTCTATAGGGTCTATTCGGAAGGCCCAAGAGTTGGCGTTGGTCTAAAGATAGCCTAGTGGGTAGTCAACGAGCTCAGTAAGGTTCTAATCGAAGAACCTGAGTGTTGAAGTCGAATCCCGGGTGATCTAATGGTTAGAAGATAAAGCCTGAGCGTCCGAGTCGGCTCAAGGTCAATCGATAATATTGGTAAACCTCTGCAAGGAAAGTACCCTTGACCATATCTTTATGGTTCAGTAATATATGAATAGTTGTTGATTTAAATTTACGTACTGGAAAAGAACGGTTTAAGTTACGTATCCCCTCTGTTCAAATTGTTTTGTTAACTTATGTTTTGGGGGAAAAGTAACTTCTGAAAGTACCTATCTCTAAATTTTGAACAAAATGAAAACATTTTGGAAAGTGTGTTGTGATAGAATTATTTTGACATGAGATAGGTAAGTAGTTTGGAAAACTGGATAGAAATTGATCAGATAATTGGTTGAGTGTGCGCAAGGGCCCGTAACGGCCAGGAAGATAGCGTAAGAGGCGAAGTGGTTGCGCATCCTATTATGACCACCAGCCCAGTGTGATAGGGACCTAGCTAGTCTCTGAGTTCCGGAACAAATTTCATAGGATGGCCAAGATAGAGTTGTCCTATAGAGATAGCTTGATCAGCTGTCTCACCAGGGATCATCCAATAGTTTTATATCTGAGCGGAATTTTATGGTTCCCGTAACGGAACTGATGATTTTGGGTCCCCGTAACAGGACAAATGGTTTTATGGTTCCTGTAACGGAACGGAAGATTTGAAAATGAAAGTAGCGTGCTAAAATTGAACTCTGGTATTTACACAGCACAACTAATGAGATGTTTTGTAGAGCATGCTAGCTATTGATATCCAGTTTTCATCGGTTTCTAACAGTTTATACATGTTTTACTTGTTTTTTTATAAACGAGTTATGATTTCCGTTCTTATAAATGTTTATCATAAACTGTTTTGATTATTATTCATATAGTGGTACTGCTGAGCAATTGATTGCTCACCCTTGCAAAATGTTTTATATATATATTGCAGATACCTAGGGAATTCTTCCGTGGTAGTCGGGGTAGAGTTCCAGTTCCTTCCGTGTCAGGCTCCTCTGAGGTAGTTGTGTCAGACCAGAAATGGTCTGTTGAGTTGTTGTATTAAGATAGTATTGTCAAGGTGGTTGTAATGAATTAGTTTTGTGGTAAAGTATAACCTAAGTCATACTTAAACCTGGAAAAGATCTTGGTAATAGGGGTCGTGATTATGTTTTATCAGTGAAATGAATTATATTATGTTTATTGTTGTGTGGTGGATGACGTCAACCCCTGACCCTGGGGTTGAGGCCGTCACATCTAGGGAATACAGGAGGAACGATTCAAGGATAACCTTAGAGGTCTTACAAGGAGAAAGGTACTATTCAAAGTTCTGAAGAATCGAAATTTTGATAAAGGAAATATGACGTAATTATAATAATGCCATGTGGGCACGTGTTGAACCATAAGAAAGTATAGATCGACCCAATGAAGGTCTAGATTGGTGAAAACAAGAAGGACCCAAGATAAGAGACGTCCTAAGTATGATCGAGAGTTAGTCGTGACAATGTTAACCTCTAAAGACCGAGGCAATAACTTATGGAAAAATGGTGATATTTTTTTTACTCACCAGATCTTAAGGAAAACATCTTCACATAAGCAGTGATTGGAAATGAGGTAGAAAATTTAGTTGGAGATCGTTCAAAAGACATTGATTATAAGGAACTATTACTATCAGGAAAGGCCAATGAGGTGGCCAACACTCTAACTGTAAGAGAGCAATTATAGGCGCTCGTGCCAGAGGAATACAGTAAAGATGGTTAAAGCCGTGAAGGTTGTATTATGGTGTGAAAGATTGACATTCCTTCTGATAATTGTGCGATACTCAATCGTAATAGTAGTTTGGTAAAGATTTAATTCATGATATCGCTGTGAGCGGGCTACCTATCTTAGAAGGTCCTATCTTGAGATAAGCCAGGACCATGTTACGAAAGGACTAAATGAACCTTTGAGCTTCATGTCTCCTAATAAAGACATATGGTTAATAATGGTATTAACCTGCTATCGTTGCTTTCATTGAAACTCTTCTGCAATTTTATCTGCTTCATGTCATGTATGTACGTCAGGATCAGGAGTGTTCTTCATGAATCGTGAATGGTGATTATGTTACCTCCTTAGAAGAATTTGATACGACAGGTATAGACTCCGTATGGTTAGCTATTAAGATTCCAAGGAAAACGAATGACTACCGTAGGTCCACGGCGGACTATAGTAATGCAGCAATGATTCTGCAAATAATGAGATGATAATAACCGGGAGAGTTGTATTGTAATGAATGTTGAGATTGAGTACCACTAATGTAACACCCCCAAATCTGGGGTCGGGGATCCGGGTTGTCACGAGTTCCATTTCTCTTAATAACACCCAATCTTAATAAACAATCAACTACTCCGTACTGTGACCCCACAATAAATACACACACCACAAGTTATAGTCTCAGAGATGAATATCCAAAAATAACACGAGTCATTTTATTCCACAATTATATGCCATTACACCTTAAAAGGGTTTCTGAATAAATTTACATTTCTTTGCCACTATTACAATTCATAAGATACATAAGTCTGGTACATCAAAAGTTGAAAGCCTAGCCTATTGGTAGTTCCTACCTCAGCTATAGCGACATCAACGCCTATAGGAAACTGAGTAACGTTTCCAATCCACTTGCGAATTGGGAGCTTGGTCCTGTTCATCTTGTCTATCTGATGTTGTGTGATGAAAGAAGAAAGAAAGGGTGAGCAACAAGCCCATCGAAATAATATGTATAATAATTAACAATATATGAGCATTCTCATAGTACTCATGAAAGTCTTGGTCAAGAAGAAATGAACCAAGTTTGACCTCTTAATGCAACCAAGTCACAAAATATTTAGTATATATGTATATATACTTTTCAGAATTTTTAAATCCTCTTCCATGTATAATATACACAGAGTTCCAGTTTATAACTGTATAAAAATGTCATTGCAAGGTGATCTCATATATCTAACCTTGTCTCAACGTTTTTCTGAAAATCTTTGACATGCACAAGAAAATTATTTACTAGATATAAGTTTAAAAGATGAAGTTACAAGATACTCCAATATACTTATATCTTTTCCGAATACTACTTGAACTACCACCGTTCAAGGTATAATCTGTGTCAAAAGTTCATCACATAGATGAGACTATAAGAAAAGGTTTGAATAGATTCAATCTTTGAAATATCATTCAAAAGAAATGTTAGATATATTTGATAATGTCATGGCTAATATAATTTATGTTTAGATTTCAGATCTTACTTAACAGGACAAATCAGTACTTAACCGTTGATCAGTACTTATACTGAAAGTCAGGACTTAAGGATATCAGTATTTATATTATCAGGAGATAATCATCAGAAGTTAGATATCAGAACTTAAGTGCTGAAGGACGATCAGATAAGGACAGTAGCTGATTAAAGGAAAGAAGATCAAGATAAACATAAGAAGAGATATGCATGAAGAAGGAGTTCCGTGAAGAATGGAATACTTGGAAGAAAAGATATCTGATTGATATATTTTAGGAAGCAGAATTTTATTTCATATCAATTAGCGATTATCTTGTAACTGTGTAGTATATAAACACAGACATAGGGTTTACACTATAAGTGTTATCATATTCGAGAAGATTATTCATTGTAACCCTAGCAGCTCTCGTGATATTTGTTCATCATTGAGAGGTAATAGTTCCATACTGTAACAGAGTTTATTGTTTCAATAAAGTTTGTTTTCTGTTACT
Source organism: Apium graveolens (assembly GCF_009905375.1). Lineage (NCBI taxonomy): Eukaryota > Viridiplantae > Streptophyta > Magnoliopsida > Apiales > Apiaceae > Apium > Apium graveolens. The sequence goes on from NC_133648.1 coordinate 260,671,969, forward strand.
TAAGATTTTAAAGTTCGATTTGATTGTATTATACACTGTATTCACCCCCTCTGCAGTGTGTGTGACCTAACAAGTGGTATCAGAGCCTATCTGTTAACACACATACAGTTAAAGATCCAAACACAATCATGTCTGACACAGAAACTCCAACTAAGCCTACCAAAACTGAGGAACCACCAAAGACACAAATTCAGAGTCGGTATGAGACCATCAGAGTTCCCATACTGAGACCATCTGAATATCCCATATGGAAGGTGAGAATGACCATGTTCCTGGAAGCAACAGATCCAGAATACCTTGATAGAATCAAGGAAGGGCCTCACAAACCAACCAAGCTTGTTGTTGCAGTTGCAGGTGAAGCAGCAAAGACTGTACGAAAGGAAAAGAGTGATTATACTGCTGAAGATATAACATCAATTGCTAAGGATGCTAAGGTACAACACTTCTGCATAGTGCCATTGATAATGTAATGTCAAACAGGGTAATCAACTGCAAGACTGCTAAGGAGATATGGGATGCTCTGGAAACAAGATGTCAGGGAACTGACACAATTAAGAAGAACAGGAAGATAATACTCACTCAAGAGTATGAACACTTTGACTCAAAGACTAATGAGTCATTGAATGATCTATATGATAGATTTGTCAAACTTTTGAATGATTTATCATTGGTTGATAAAGAGTATGATCTTGAAGATTCAAACCTTAAATTCCTGTTAGCTCTTCCTGAATGCTGGGATTTGAAGGCAACAATAATAAGAGACAACTACAATCTTGGTGAAACAACTCTTGATGAAATCTATGGAATGCTCAAGACTCATGAACTTAAGATGGAACAAAGAAGCAAGAGAAAAGGAGGAAAGTCAAGGACAGTTGCTCTTAAGGCTGAAGAAGAATCCCCCAAAGCAGCTTCCTCAAGGAAAGACAAGGGTAAAGCTCTTTTCATAAAGTCTGATATTGAGTCATCAAGTTCTGAAAGTGATGATGACTCAGATTCTGAAAGCTTGCCTGAGACTGATGCTGATGAGGAGATGATGAAACTGTGTGCTCTTATGGTGAAAGGAATCACAAAGTTTGCATACAGGAAGTTCAGGAAGGGAAAGAAGTTTTCCAGGAAAGGCATAAGTTCTGATAAGAAGAATTTCAGAAAATCTGAAGGCAGAGGAGGAAAGTCTGACAGAGGAGATTATACCAATGTTAAATGCTATAACTGTGGTGAGAAAGGCCACATATCTCCTGATTGCAAGAAGGTAAAGGGTGACAAAGGCAAGGCTCTTGTCACAAAGCAGAAAAGCTGGACAGACACCTCAGACTCTGAAAGTGAGGAGAACTATGCATTGATGGCAAATGCTGATAAAGAAAGTGCTGAGAGCAGTTCTGAAGCTGCTGAAATAAAGGTACCTCAGACTACTTATGCTTTTCATACTGATGATATTAATGAGTTGAGAAGATATTTAAAACCATGTTTGTTAGTTATAGAGATCAAACTTTAACATGTGAAAGATTAACTTCTGAAAATCTTGCTTTTAAGAAAAGAAATGATTTCTTAGAAAAAGAGTTAGTCATGTTTCATCAAACTCAGAAGGATAGAGATGATGCTTTCTATGTTAGGGATGAAGTGCTAAAAATGAATGAATCTCTAAAAACTGAGTTAAAAAAGGAAAGATAGATTATCAGGACTTGGACTAATTCTGGCAAAACAACTCAAAATTTGCTAAGTAGTGGAAACTGGAAAGAGGGCTTAGGTTATGGAGAGGATAAAAATGATAAAGGAACTGAAGAAATTAAGCCTGTTGTTAAGCAAAAGCCAAAGTTAAAACCTGTTAAGTTTGTCACTGTAAAGTCTAAAAATGAGAAATCAGAAGTTAAAGAGGAATTAACTTCTAACAAACTAAAACAGGAAAAGACAGCTGAAGTAAATATAGGCTTAATGACAAAGAAGCAGCTTAAGCATAAGCTGAAAGATCTTAAGAATGCAAACAAGGTAAAATCACCTAGGAAAAATAGGAATGGAAAGGAAGGTTTGAATAAAAGCTATGATTATAAACCTGTTCCTGATGCTCCTAGGAAAACATGTCATAACTGTGGAAGTTCTAATCATCTGGCTTCTTTTTGCAGGAAGAATAAGAATATTAACTCCTTACCTTCAAAATCAGGAGTTAAGAGTCAGTCTGTTAGATACAAACCACAAAATCCTTGTTTTCATTATGGTAGTTTATGGCATTCCATTTATACTTGTAAGGAATATCATAGTTTGTACTATATTATTATCAAATAAAACCTTCTTTGAAGAAAGTTTCCATTGTTCCTTCTAGTGTAAATTCTGATTCAAAGTTTGATAATGTAAGTTCTGACAAGAAAAATGTTAACATAAACTCTGATGCTAAATCCGCTGCAAATGTTAACAAACTTAATAAGACCAAAGGATCCAAGCAAGTCTGGGTCCTTAAAACTAATAATTAGTGGTCTTTGTGATTGCAGGGCAACAGGAAAAATATCCTAGTTCTGGACAGTGGATGTTCAGGACATATGACTGGAAATAAGGCCCTGCTATCAGACTTTGTGGAGAAAGCTGGCCTAAGTGTTTCCTATGGAGATGGCAACATTGGAAAAACATTGGGATATGGCAATATCAATCTTGGGAATGTCATAATTAAAGATGTAGCTCTGGTCTTAGGACTTAAACACAATCTGCTGAGTATAAGTCAAATCTGTGACAGAGGTTATCATGTTGATTTCTTTGAAGAACTCTGTGAAATTATGAGTAAATCTAAATGCAAAGTTATTCTGAAAGGATACAGGCGTGGTAACATTTATGAAGCTAAGCTTTCAACAAGTACTGATGGTTCTGCAATTTGTCTGGTGAGTAGAGCATCAATTGAAGAAAGCTGGAATTGGCACAAGAAACTCTCTCATTTAAATTTCAACAATATAAATGAACTGGTCAAGAAAGATCTTGTGAGAGGACTGCCAAAGTCAGTATTTGCTCCTAATGGCCTTTGTGATTCCTGTCAGAAGGCCAAAAAAAGAAAATCTTCATTCAAGAGCAAGACTGAATCATCAATTCTTGAGCCTTATCATCTACTACATGTTGATCTGTTTGGTTCAGTGAATGTCATGTCTATTGCAAAGAAGAAATATGTGTTGGTCATAGTGGATGAGTTCACTAGATACACATGGGTGTATTTCTTGCACACAAAAAGTGAAACTGCATCTATCTTGATTGATCATGTCAAACATCTGGATAAATTGGTCAAAGATTCTGTGAAAATCTTAAGGAGTGATAATGGCACTGAGTTCAAGAATTTGATGATGGAAGAGTTCTGCAAAAACCATGGAATAAAGCAGGAATTTTCTGCTCCTGGAACTCCACAGTAAAATGGAGTTATTGAAAGGAAGAATAGAACTCTCATTGAAGCTGCACGTACAATGCTTGAAGAAGCAAAGCTTCCAACCTATTTCTGGGTTGAAGCTGTGCAGACTGCTTGTTTTACTCAAAATGCAACACTCATTAACAAGCATGGAAAAACACCATATGAGATGGTGAAGAAAAAGAAGCCAAATCTGAAGTACTTTCATGTATTTGGATGCAAGTGTTTTGTTCTCAAGACTCATCATGAACAGCTATTCAAGTTTAATCTAAAAGCTGATGAAGGAATCTTTGTTGGATATCCACTTTCCACAAAAGCCTTCAGAGTCTATAATTTGAGAACAAAAGTGGTCATGGAACCTATCAATGTCTCTTTTGATGACAAGAAGATTACTGGTCTTGAAGATTTCATTGATCATGATCAGCTGAGATTTGAAAATGAAGACTCAAATTCTGATACTGAAAAACCTGACAGTCTAAGTCCTGATTGTAACGACCGAGAATTTTGTGTCGTAATTAAGAAAGTAAAGTATGTGTTATGTGATGAGATTATGTGATTAAGTGGTGATTATTTGTCTTATCTGTATACTAGAGTTAAGGAGCGTGGATAAAAACGTTCCAATTTAAAGAGTCAGCTTATAAGTCAAGCTGTGGTTTCGGGCCGTCAGGTAGAACGGAACCCGTCCTGATATAGAAATTAAATAATATAAAATGTGAATTATATGTGAAGTAAATGAATGAAGTATTTCGTCTTAAGAGACGTGTTGAATGGTAAAGGTAATGAGAAGCGTATTCGAAACGCTGAGCGTCGGGCCGTCAGCCTGAACGTGACCCGGTACGCGTAAAAAGGGAATAAAGATTAAAGAGGGATAGATTCTATGATCAGACCTGAGTCGTTATGTGACTATATGCGTGTGATTGCTTGACTGTGTGCATGATTATATGTTCTGTGTTAATTTATGTGAATTTTAAAGGAATTATGTGATTTATATAAGGGTTTATTTAACATTCGTGCATTTTTATAAAATTATCTGAGATGGATAAAAACATGGGATTTGTTCTGTTATCTTCGTAGAGGTCTTAGAGACTTTTTAAAAATGATAAGTGAATTTAATTGTGGGTCTTTGCATTTTTTAAATTGATTTTATGTGGAAAAGGTATTTATTAAAGCGAGTTTGCGAAATTCATATAAAATCAACCGCTCGCTCAAATTCTTATTATGAGTAATGGATGAAAAGCTAATTTCGAGACCTACGCGTTAAAAATGTCATTTTCAATAATTCTCGACTTTCCGAGAGAGATATATTTTGTATTTGAATTTTATCGCATTTAAGTAAAAAGAAAAGGGATGAGTGAGTAAAAGGAAGTTGGTAAATTACTAGATTGCCCTTGTTTCTAAGTGCTATATATAACCCACTTTCTTTTCTTTTCTTTCTTTTGTGCACTCATTCTCTCTTTTCTCTCTTCTCTCTTTCTTTCTCTCGTCTCTCTCCCAAACACTCTCTCTCTCTTTCACTCCCTCTCGGCCCTCTCATCTCTCATCTCTCTCACTTGCATGCAACCCCCAAATCTTACTCAAACTCAAAGATATTGCTACCTTTAGCCTTTATTTTCGGGATACTTCTTGATTCCTATTTGCATGTAAGTATTTGCAAGGTTTTGTTGAAGTGATCACTATGGTTGTGCTTAAGAAAAACAATTTCTTGAAGCATAACTATAAGAGTGATTTTAAGAGGTTGTGGAGGTCATAAACTCGAGAGGAGATCCGTCATGGACTCTCTCAAGTTCGACCACCACCGGCCATGATCCAAAGGAGAGCCGGTGGGTTTTCCATGATGTGATTGTTGGATTTTAATGTTGCATGTTATGATTTCTTGAAAACTTGAAAAAAAAAGGGTTTTGCTTCTTTTGTTGAAAATTGAGTATGTGATTGGTAAAATGATTTCCTTGGTTGTAAAATGAATGTGTGCAAGTGATTGTTGCTTAGAAAATCAAATTTTATGATTTGCATGTGAGTTTTGCTTCGGCTTTATGCTAATAAAAAGGGAAATTGAATTTTGTGACTTGATCTTGGTATGAACTAAGCTTAATTAGTAGAAAATAGAGTTGCATGTTGATTTAAAAGAGGAGTTAGTGATGCATGTCAATGTTTGGTTCTTGGATTGTGAGTTTTTGAATTTTTGACCAAATAGAAAATGGGTTTAGAAGAGATTGATTTGTGATTAAGTGAATGCATGCATGTTGATTGAATAATTTGATTAAGGTTTGAGTCATTAGGTGATGTTTGGCTTTGTGCTTCGAAAATCTTGATGAAAATGAGTTAAATGACTAAGTGAAGGCTTAAAACAAGTTAAAAATATGATATAGGACTTTGCATGTCAAGATTGATCTTTGTATGTGTGTTTTCTTGATAAACCTGAATGGGTTGAATCTTTAAAGTGGTTTGTTGTGAGTAGACTTGATTAAAGTAATGATGGATGGTGATTAGACTAATAAGGAATGAATTATTGTTGCCTAAGTTTGGGTTCGAATTTTTGAGTTAATAAGAAAGGAAATTGAATTTGGTGAGATAATCTTGGTAAACACTAAGTTTGTATGATTTAAAAGCAATTGCATGATAGTTTTAAAGGAGATCAATGAGTGCATGCTAGTAATTAGTCTTTGAGTTGAAAATTATGTTCTTGCCGAATGAAAACAAGATAAAAAGGGGGATAACTTGGTGATTAAGTGTATGCATGTTGATTTGATGGATTGATTAAGTTGAAATCACTAAGTAATGCATGGTTTGGTGACTTAATGAATGGAATGATTTAATAGGGGATTAAAACAAGAAAGAAATGTGGTATATAACCTTGCATGTCAAAATCTATTTTTGCATGTTTGATTCTTGATTGTGATAAGTGTTAAGGCCGAATAGGCCATAAGAAATAAAGGTCAAAACTTGATTTTTGGTAATTGAAAGAATGATTGAGTGTTATATGTGAAAATCTTTGATTTTGCTTGATTGGATTGTTGTTTTGATTCGAATTAATAAATAAAAGAAAAGGGAATTAAGTCGATTGATATAAGTGATAGTATGCACGTAAATGTTTGGTTGTGAATGTGTCTAGTACTCGTAAAAGAGTCGTGTTAGTTTGATTTGAGAAATAGCCTAGGTCAAGCGAGTACGCTTTGATTGCTAGGTATATAAGGATATGAAAACTATGAGAAAGAATTGTGCTATGTGCTATGTGCTGTGTGCTTATTTGTATAAGCTATACTCGTATAGTTCGAGTCAAGAATATAATCGAGTTATCGTATAGAGTGATCATTCCGGGAACGAGAGTTGGGAATCTAATTAAGATTTCTGGTTTTATTGTAGATTCGGAGCGTGAGGGCATTCGGGCTAGGAAAGGGAAAAGTATACTAGGTGGCAGTAGTTCAACCCTCAGGAAAGCAATTTCAGGCAAGTAACTCTGATTACTTGTATAAATGATTGAAAAGGAAATGTTGTTCATACCATGTAGAGTATTGAACTGTTAAAGTATGAACCCCTTGCTTTATGAAACCCTGATATTGATTTGAAGTACCCTTTGTTCTTGATAACCTGTTATTGATAATCCTATTGATTTCACCCGTTGATAATCTGCCTTTCTGTTCAAGTTTCCCATAATGCCATGGTCATATTGAACCTTTAAATTATCTTGGATAACTCTGTTAATGATACCCCGTTTCTCTTGATCGCCCTAATGATCCCTAAGTTATTACCGATCCTTCAAATTTAGTACCTTGTTATCCTTGATACAGAATTCTTGAGAATTGTTCCTTGCGTATCTTTGATTCACTCCCTGAACTTTGTTTCTTTAAAATCTGAATTAAGAATGAGTTTCGACTTGAAAAAGTCCGAATGATTTCAAAGGCTTGGTAATGATAAAATGAATTTTAGAAAACCTATTTGTTTTTCCAACTCAAGGTTTTCCGAATGAATTCCTGATGGATTGGATTGAGACGTAAGAGGCTAGTGGGACTAGTTCAGTCATGGTAAGAGGCTAGTGGGACTAGTCCAATTTAAGGCTGAAATTATGCCGAATGGTACCTTAAAGACCGGAATGGAGGTCGATACGGGATGATCACCCGTATATAATGAAATGGAAAGATAAGTGATCCAATCAAGGGTTCTAAATGATTATTTAAAAGGGAACTGAAACTTTTGTTCAGTAAATTGATTTTTGGAAATGAAAATGGTTTATACTGTTTTGAAAAGAGTTGATTATGTTATTGTGGAGCTTAAAGCTCAGAACATCATATGAATGATTCTATATCTTGAAATACTGTTGCTTTCCTCTACCAAAAGATCTATTTTGATCCTATAATGATTTGTGTTGAATGTCGGCTTTCATCCTGTTTCGAGCCTTATTTCTTGAAAGCCCAACTATTCTTCGGATACCTTTCCTTATCTCAAAGAAAACAAAAACGAATATACGGAAATCTGCCACCTAGATTAGCTAAAATAGAATGCCCTAGTTTGTTCAAAGCATATTGAGAATTGTTTTTGTAGAACTGCTATTTAGTTACTTGCTGAGTTTTATACTCATTGTTTTGTCTTAATCTAACCATGGCAGTTAAGCAAGAAGATGGCCAGGCTTAGGCGCACTGCTCTTAAGAGCGTACCTGGTGGTCCCTACCGTGTTGAGGGCTTCCAGTTGCCAGAGCAGGTAGTACAGGTTATGAGTGAGCTCGCGCCTAGTAAGAGGTGTTTAAAGATACAATGGGTTATCTGTCGGTTCCCAGCCGGAATCGATACTGATTATTTAATAATATTTTGGGTTTATAAGTTATATTCGTTGATTGGTAGTTGTAATCTTGTCTCATACTTTATCCTGTTGATCCTGTTAGTAGTTAATCGGGGTTTATGCATATTTAATTAGTAGATTAGAGGTGTGTGAGTCCTCATTTCGAACCCCGAGATTGAGGTCGTCACAATAAGGGTGTTAGAAGATTCTTCAAACTGGATGACCAATTGAGTATCTCTAGCAATGAGACTCTCTTGGAAATGCAAGAAAAGCTGGATCTATCTGAAGCTGATGAACTTGAATTCCACAAACAACTCCGGAATCAAATAGAAGAAAATAACAGGAAGCTTAGGAAGAAATCTAGATAATTAAGGAAATAGAAATCATCTGATCAGACTAGAGGAGCACCTTGATAATGATTGTGAGAACTCTTTGTACACTTTGCTTTGTTCAATTTTCAATAAAATTGTAGCACTTATCAGTTTTATCTACTACATTTTAATCTGTAGTTTTAGGGTGTTTTGTTATCATCAAGTTTCTTTTAATTTATGGCTACAATTCCAGTAGACATAAATTGGGGAAGATTGTTAGGAATATGTTGTGAACTTGATGATAAGTTAAACACAATACCTTGGTAGATTTAACTTAGTGAAATTTGTAGCTCTCGACGGATGATCTAATATAGTCCCGACGGATGAACTTTATAGTCCTGACGGATGACAATTTGACATCCATCGAGAGTGTAGCTTATGTAACAAATAAGTATTGTAGCTCATTTCTGGAAACAACATGTTTTAGTCTGGTAGATTGTGTAGGGTTCTCTAAGTCATGTTGACTACTAGATTGATATGCAGAATAGGTTGACTAATTGTAAATATGAGATGTCTTGTAATTATGTATAAGTGAAATAGAGTCAAGTGGCAGATAGACTCCCGACGGATGATCTACAAGACTCTCGACGGATGATCAACAAAGTTCCCGACGTATGGCCAACATAGTCCTGACGGATGATCAAATTCAAATAGCTGTTAATAGTGACAACACAGTCACATGCGTTGGGTGTTTGCAAAAGGAATGTGGCAGCCTGTTAAGCAGGATTTTGAGAACAAAGAAGCATTACCATTTCCATGCAAATGTGAAGATTTTCAAAGTTGTTGGAAAAGAGTAGTGAAGCAGCATGGAGTTAGGTTAGATATATTTTATTTTATTATATTGTCTTAATATTATGTAACTTAGTGATATATAAACCAAGAGTAGCACGTAGAACATTTAACTAAGCAAGTTTTTTTCAGAGAAATATATCAAGTTGTATTCTGCAAGAATTTCTCTGTAGTTTGTTTGTTCAACTTGTAAAGCAGCTGTGAGCTATTCAAAGCTTCACAGAGTTCTCATTCTGATATATATATATATATATATATATATATATCTGGTGGATACATTCAAATCCACCAGAAAGTTTTAAATCCTTGTGTTTTATTACTTAGTGTTTTGATTTCAATTATCTTTCTATTCCGCACTTTAACAAATCAAACACTGTTATATGTATTAAGTGAGAACATTTTTAAAATCAAGAAAAGTAGGCAGAATTACATTCAACCCCCCTTCTGTAATTCTTGTTGTATTGTTAAGGACTTACATATATTTTCAACCATAGAGATAAAGAGGGTGATAAGCTTACTGAAGGATAAGGATACGAGTACAAAGGCATGGAGGTTTGTATTGGCTGTATGGTTGATAGTAAGGAAAGAAAGTAGAGCAAGAGGAAAGGATGAAAAGAGGAGAGGGAAAGAAAGTATATTGAGGAGATATAAATGTTTATACAAAAATCTGAAGAATTCAAGGAAAAGGGGATGAGCAAAATTACCAACGATGGACATTTTATGAACATCAAGGTTGGCAGATTCTCAAGAATTAGGGTTGGTTTCTTGAATAATTAATCATTAGATGAGAAGCTCAAGCTTGTAAAAGCTCTAAGAGGGACATAAATCATAGAGGGACTGGAAGTACTTGTAGAGTTAAAGGACCTCATTAGAAAAGAAACATGCTATGAGAAATTTGTATGATGATTGTATCTTTCAAACTCAAGAAATCACTTAATGTATAAAAGTTGTATTTATATCAATTTTTATGTAATGTTCTATTGTTCATTGTAACTTGGGGTTAATGTTGTTACAAGGCATGAATTTGTGATAAACAATCTTCTCACAAGTTGGGGGAGATTGTTGTGTAAGACATGCCTATAATATAACAAGACTAAGTCAAATTGACAGCCCTAATAATTAGTTGTATGATAATCTAAATTTGTATTTTGTACTGTATCACTTGAGTCTGTAATAATGTCAAAGATTAGATTGGAGTATTTTTTCTGTAAACAGTCTCAAGCCTAAGAATAAACTCTGGAAGAAGATCAAAAAGATCATGCCTCATAGAAATTGTGAAGAAGCTTGGAGTTGAATAAATCTGTTTTGGGAAAAGTATTCTAAGTCAAGATATCTACAAGTCACAGATCAAGTCATATAGATAAGTTATTCGAGAACTCAAGAATGACTTATCGAGAAGTCCAAAATAGTTTATAGAGAAGTCTCAGAGATATCGACAAGCCAAATGAAGACATGAAGATTGGAGATATCGACAAGTCAAAATATCATTAGAGATCTCAGAGATATCTACAAGTCAAAATGTATATAAAGATCTCTAAGATATCGACAAGTCATTTATGCATTAGAGAACTCAGATATATCGATAATCCAAATGAAGACATGAAGAATGGAGATATCAAAAAGTCAAATTCTCATTAGAGATCTCAGAGATATCAACAAGTCAAAATGTTTATAGAGATCTCAGAGATATCGATAAGTCATTTCTACATGCAGAAATTTGGAGACCTCAACAAGCCAAGTTCACTTATAGATAACTCAAAGACCTCGAAGCGTAAAAACCTTATAGAGAACTAAGAGATCTCAATAAGCCATTATACTTATCGAGATGTCAGTTCTCCATAGTTCAAACTAGAGATCTTGATATGAAGCTCAAGTACAAGATGCAGACAAGATAAATATTCAAGATTATTAATTAACAAACGATCTAATCACTTAGATTGAAAAGTCTACAAAAGCAGCTTGAAGAGTGCAAGATAAAAGGCCAAGATTAAGTGACAAAGGAAAGTCACAGATTCACAGGATTTGTAAAGATACACTAAGCCAGAAATGGAAAGCTTTAGAGATAACTTGAAGTAGGGTTTAGTACATTCTATTGCATGTTGTGTAAACCTGTGTTTACTAATCTATAAAGTAAACACTGGTCCTTTGCTTTTAAATGTATCAAACACATCTAATATTTCTTGTAACTCTCTCAAGGAAGAAGCTGAGTTCTTAACATACAAAGAACCCAGAATTTGTAGCAAAACACTACCTTGATTTTTATATAAAATTAAGTGAGTTTTGAAATATTGTGTGCACTGTCTTTATTTCAGTTAGCATAATTTTGTTACATTTATTAGCTGCTTTGATCACCAAGTTAAAGAAAATCAAAAAGCAATTAAAATTGTATAAAACACATTCACCCCCCCCCCTCTGTGTTGTATTCATTACCTAACATAATCAACTACTTATTCATCTCAAGAACTCAAGGTATAGTGTTCATCAACATCATCCTTATCAACCAATTCATCAATAACAACCAAACCAACACAATAACACTAAAACTATATCCTACATTCAAAATCCATGATTTTTTTGAAAGTTCAACACTTAAACAAACTTTAAAAGAAGGTTTTATACCTTTCTTGGATTCTTGGAAGGTTCTTCTTGGATGGATGATGCTTTCTATACTGTTGGGTGTGCTTAAAGATCCTAGATCATCCAAGAAATTAACAAAATAACTTGAAGTTACTATTTGGTTACTATTCATTATCATCTTTATCATTTTATTTACCTAGGAAAAACTCAAAAAAATTGGATGAAAGATTTATCTTACCTTAGTTTGATAATATGAAATCTTGGGAATCATTTTTGGAATTTTTCCATGGCTTGATCTTGAGTTTTGAAATTGGAATTCTCTTTTTATGGGAAAGGGCCGAATGAAGCTTCTTGGTGAGGAGGGAGAGAGTTTTTGTTGCTTACTGTTAGGGCGAAAACACGCGCTAAAATTACATGCAAGTATACGCGTTCGCAAGTAGTATAAGATATCAATCAGATTCATTCCCACAGAGACTGGTTTAGGTTAACTTCAATTTATGCAATTATGCAACAATGGTATGGCTATCGTTCAATGCTAAGAGAATAACAAGTTGAGATGTTTATAATTAAGATTAAACTAACGTGCAATTAACTAAGAGATTAAAAGTGATTGAATTAATGATATGAGATAAACATGGGATTCTAACTTCATTACTACTTCATTCAAAGTCCTTGTTCTTAACCTTCGCATGTGATGGTGATGACAACTAATCAGATAACACGAAACTAGTAGATGCCAACTTTCGTTGTACGAATACCCTACTACCCGATATCCATAAAAGAGATAGAAGCTGAAGAGACACCAATTATGTTGAGACCCTATATGTCTATAGAATTTGACAACATAAAGGTTTAATGTGCAAGTTATTTATCGTGATTACATAGGGAAAGTAAGATGGTTAAAATTACCTACGAATCATGTATAACAATTATACATGAACTTATGCTAGCATGACAAGTTCTAAACCTCTATATTCACTGTCGCTTCAATAGAGATTAACACGCTATCTTATATGTTAGCTACACACATAAGAGGGATAAACACAACCAATACTAGGATATCAATTAATCACCACACACCAAGATATTGAAAAATTAACTATAGAAATCCATAAATAAATCCGTTAGAACCCTACGATAACGATTAGTTCATAATCGAACTCATCGCCACCATGGGTTCCAATGAAAGCATGATAATAAACAATATAAGAGTACTAGGGTTCAAAGACTAATCGAAAACAAGCATCCAAAGTATCAACTATATTGAAGAATATGAAAGTCTTCTTCTCTGTAGCCGTCTTGTGCTCTTCTAGGTCTTCTTATTGCTCTCCCCTTGCTCCTTGTTATTAAAAACGAATTATTTTGGATATATATAGGCTACAGGACGATCAGGGCTTTAATTCTCTCAAAAATCAAGTAGAATCAGGATTCTACCCAGACGACCCAGCGCGGCTGCCCCGCATACCAGCATAGGCGTGCGCTGTTTCTGCTGCTCCAGCGCGGCCTCCCCACTTCCCAACGCGGGCGCGTCGTGCTTCTGTTGTTGGATTTCTGAATTTTCTTCTTTTTGTTGTAACTTTTGCTCCACTCGTCAGAATTTGATGAGTAAGCAGTCCACACGAAGCTCTCGAGATCCTCTATAATTTGGGAATGGCCTTGACTTCAGATTCTTGCCTCTTTCCAGAATATATTCAATAAAAGCTCCATTCTTCCTCCAACTAGTGCCTGAGATGTAAAAACACAAAAAGACATCAAAATACCAACAACTTGAGTCCAAAACATCAACTTAAGCTTGTAATGAAGCGTTCCAAGTAGATATAAAATCCACTTATCACACCCCCAAACTTGAATCGATGCTTGTCCTTAAGCATAAACAGATTGAAAACTATAAAACAAACCTAATGCATGAATGCAACTACGTGAATGCAACTAAATGATAATGTAATCGATCCCCTCAGAATAACTATAACCAACCAATAAGCTAATGCCTCTAAGAATGTAATGACTTTAAATAGAGTTCAAATAAATCCCACAAACCAACTCACAAACCAAAAACGTGCGTGTGTGGGATGCTTAACAGATATACTCTCGATACTAGATCAATAACCATAAATTATCTTTCATCAAAATAATCACAAGTTTATAACTAGAATAGACGTTAAACACGTAATAACTCACAACATCCTTTCTACTAGAGTTATACAAGGATTCATGCTATTATAGAACATATAACAAAGATGCTTATTTGACCATGCAATGAATGAGGTCCCAAAAGACTTATACAATAATACCCATGTAGCGAGCGTTAGGTTAGCGGATCCCAGACTATAAAAGCCTTATGTCACTAGGCACAAAGTCCACTAGAACTTAATAACTCGAATATTAAAGAGCCCACTCATGATCAATTATGCATAACACATTTTTTTTTCTTTTTTCTTTTCTTTTCTTCTTTTCTTTTCAACAATTTCTGAATGAGTGTGTTTTGCTCCATCTCATTCAACCCTAGACTACTCATAAATTATGAGCTGTCTCCTAGCCATTTGACGCCTAGCCCTATTCATAACTAGCAATGAAATCCAAGTTTTTCTCCAATTTAAATTTCAGTGTTTTTACGTCATTATGAGAATACCAAAAATTCAAGATATAAACAAGTGATTAAATCTCAACAAATAAACAAGTATGATCATGATCTAGCTTAAAGGAAATCTTATAAGACTTGTGATTTTTTTCCCTGGTATGCAAATCAATTCATTAAGACTTAAACAACCCTCTATTCATAATCACCACACTCAAATTAACATTAACTTATCAATCAAAAATAGTTCAACCTAAGGGATCATGTTATATGCATGCACATGCAACTATATGAACTCACATAAAACACCAACAAACATTCAAACAAATATGTCCTAAATAAACAATCATGCAAAAGTATGAATGAACTACAACTAAACATGCAATATGAATCTATATGAACTATATGGACACAACATAAACTAATCCTTACATTATCACCCCCAAACCTAAAATTTTCAATGTCCTCATTGAAGGCAATAGTAAGGATACAAGGCATACCTAGTTAGTGGGAGGATCACCCTCTTCGGGTGGCGGATCAGGTGGCCAATAACCCTGACACCATTGTCTCGGAAAATAGTACCGAGAGCGTGTGTCAAATCTTTAGCAAAACATCGGTGGATGTTATGCATGGCCTCAATACGCCGAATCAACCTTCTATACTGCGCATCACCAAAACCAAACCTATCAATTATTTATGGTGCACGAGAGGGACCATCTCTAAGCACGGGAGGAACCAGTTGGTCACCCTTAGATTACCATAGATAATATTCCAACCCTTGTCCGGGGGTGCACCTAAAAATGCATAATCAAGTGATCGGCAGTGGGTTGAACTCAAGTGTGGGAGTTTCTTCAATAGACGGCTCGGGACGCTTCTGAGAAATTTTCAGCTCTGCTAACCCAAGAGAATTGAATTGCATATCCAACTTCCTCTTCCACAGTGGTGCATTTAAAACCTGCAGTTGCTCTGCTCCTTCTTCATCTTCAATAACTTATTCCCCTATGAAAGATCTCTCTAAGGTATCTAACTTTGGAAATTGCTCAAGCTTTGAATTCACGATAGAGCCGACCCACTCTACTTTAAAGCACTGTTTTTTTATCTGTCGGTAACTTTATTTCCTTGAACACACTAAAAGTGACCTTATAATCTTGAACCTTCATCGTAAGCTCTCCTTTTTGTACATCAATCACAGTTCGGCCTGTAGCCACGAATGGTCTTCCCAAGATGATGGGAATCTTCTTATCTTCCTCGAAATCTAGAATTACAAAATCAGCAGAGAAGATGAGTTTTACTACATTGACCAAGACATCCTTTCACTATACCTCGTGGATAAGTGATAAATTGTCAACTAGTTGCAAGGACATGTATGTCGGTTTTGGATCAGGTAGACCAAGCTTCTTGAAGATGGATAAGGGCATCAGATTGATGCTAGATCCCAAATCACACAAGCATTTTGTCGAAAGACAAGTTTCCAATAGTGCATGGAATCGTGAAGCTTCCAGGATCCTTAAGCTTCGGAGGTAATTTTTGTTGCAGACCTGCACTGCATTCCTCCGTAAGAGCAACGGTCTCTAAGTCATCAAGCTTCACTTTCCGAGAGAGAATACCTTTCAAACCTTCGCATATCTAGGAATCTATTCATGAGCTCAGCAAAAGGTATGTTGATGTGAAGTTTCTTAAACACCTCCTGAAACTTAGCAAATTGCTTATCCAACTTCTGCTTCTGCAGCCTCTTAGGAAAAGGAGGTGAATGATAGACATGTTTCTCCCCTGTATTACCCTCTGGAGGAGTGTGTTCCACATTTTTCTTCCTTGGTTTCATCTCATCCTTCAGCACTTCTTCTTCAGCCACAACTTCATTGTCTGAAACTTGAGCTTTTTCAGGTTTTTCGTCTTGCTGAATTTGGGGGCTTGCGACCTTTCCATACCTCAAGGTGATGGCGTTCACTAGTTCTTCAACTTCCCTCTTGCCTGGATTGGCTTTTGTATTACTAGGAAGCATTCATGGTGGTCAATTCAATAAGGACTTAGCAATTTGTGCTATTTGGTTCTCCAGAGTCTTAATAGAAATAGCCTGGCTTTGGCATAATAGGAGCCTGATTTTTTGCACATAAGACGCAATTCCTCCAATTCAGATTTTTCATTCGAATATAGACCTACACCTCCATAAGTTTGTTGTTAAGTTGGAGTTCTTGTCTTGGTGCATATTGCGGTTATTGAAAACCAGGAGGGTTGAATTGCTTTGCTGCATTACTGCTGATAAGGCTGTTGCATCGCACTCTGATTTTTGCTCCAGCTGAAGTTTGGATGATTCCAGTTATCAGGATGATAAGTGGCTGGAACTGGTTGTTGTGATCTCTGAAAGTTGCTCACAAACTGAGATGATTCACTAGACATAGCGCATTGCTCCGTCGCATGCAAACCTGCTCACGGCTCATAAATACTGGTTATTTGATTAACACCAAAGTTAGCCAGAGAATTGATCTTCATAGACAATGCCTTTAGTTGAGCAGTGATAACCGTAGCTGTATCCACTCCAGAACTCCTGCTACCTGGCCCTGTGGCAATCTCTGGGTTGGATACTGATATTCATTAGCAAACATCAGTTCAATTAGACCATAAGCTTCCTCATAGCTCTTTTCCCATATGCTCCACCTGATGCTGCATCAAATATGGGTTCTAGAATGTGCTCCCAACCCATTATAAAAATAGTTGATGATCATCCAATCAGGCATGCCATGAGGATGACACTTCCTAAGCATTTCCTTGTTACGCTCCCAAGTTTCACATAGAGTTTCTCCCGATTGCTACGCAAACTGAGTATGAGCATTCTTGAGTGCATCTATCTTCGCCATAGGGAATAAGTTAGTAAGAAACTTCTGAAAAGATCCTCCCAAGTAGTTAGAGAACCAGCTGGTAGAGAGTGTAACCAGCTCTTAGCCTTGTCCCTCAGAGAGAATGGGAACAGTCTCAGTTTCACCGCATCCTCAGACACACCATTAAACCTGAAGGTGTCACAGATCTCGATAAAATCCCAAATATGTATATTAGGATCTTCCGTTGGAGAACCTCCAAAATGGACTAAATTTTGTACCCATTGAATTATGCCAGGCATGATCTCAAAGGTATTAGCCGCAATCGTTGGCCTGACAATGCTAGATTGAATGTCATTGATCTTGGGTTGAGAAAAATCCATCAATGTTTTCGTTGATGCTGCTGGATCTCCCATTGTAATGAGTACCTAAAACACAAAAAGTAAACCATGAAATTAAAAGAATCCGAGTCAGTGAACTTTAACGTCCACTAATGTCAAGCAAATAAACTAAAAATTAACACCGAGTCCAAGGCAGCGGCCCCAAAAACTTGTTAGGGCGAAAATACACGCTAAAATTACACGCAAGTATATGCGTTCACAAGTAGTATAAGATATCAATCAGATTCGTTCCCACAGAGACTGGTTTAGGTTAACTTCAATTTATGCACTTATGCAACAATGGTATGGCTATCGTTCAATGCTAAGAAAATAACAAGTTGAGATGTTTATAACTAAGAATAAAACTAACATGCAATTAACTAAGAGATTAAAAGTGATTGAATTAACGATATGAGACAAACATGGGATTCTAACTTCATTACTACTTCATTCAAAGTCATTGTTCTTAACCATAGCATGTGATGGTGATGACAACTAATAAGATATACGAAACTAGTAAACGCCAACTTTTGTTGTACGAATACCCTACTACCAAAAATCCACAAAAGTGATAGAAGCTGAATAGACACCAATTATGTTGAGACCCTATATGTCTATAGAATTTGACAACATAAAGGTTAATGCGCAAGTTATCTATCGTGATTACATAGGGCCAGTAAGATGGTTAAAATTACCTACGAATCATGCATAACAATTATACATGAACCTATGCTAGCATGGCAAGTTCTAAACCTCTATATTCATTTTCGCTTCAATAGAGATTAACACGCTATCTAATATGTTAGCTAACCACATAAGACGGATAAGCACAACCAATACTAGGATATCAATCAATCACCACAAACAAAGATATTTAACAAATTAACTATAGAAATCCATAAGTAAATCCGTTAGAACCCCACGAAAATGATTAGTTCATAATCGAACTCAGTGTCACCATGGGTTCCAATGAAAGCATGATAATAAACAATATAAGAGTACTAGGGTTCAAAGAATAATCGAAAACAAGCATCCAAATCAACTATATTGAAGAATAAGAAACTCTTCTTCTCCATAGCCATCTTGTGCTCTTCTAGGTCTTCTTCTTGCTCTCCCCTTGATCCTTGTTGTTAAAAACGAATTATTTAGGATATATATAGGCTACATGACGATCAGGGCTTTAATTCTCTCAAAATCAAGTAGAATCAGGATTATGCCCAGACGACCCAGCACGGCCGCCCAGTATACCAGCACGGGCGCGCGATGTTTTTGCTTCTCCAGCGCGGCCTCCCCACTTCCCAGCGCGGGCGTGCCGTGCTTCTGTTGTTGGATTTCTGAATTTTCTTTTTTTGCTGTAACTTTTGTTCCACTCGTCAGAATTTGATGAATAAGCAGTCCACGCGAAGTTCTCAAGATCCTCTACAATTTAGGAATGGCCTTGCCTTTAGATTCTTTGCTCTTTCCAACATATATTCAATAAAAGCTCCATTTTGCCTCCACTGTTGCTTGAGATGCAAAAACCCAAAAACACATCAAAATACCAACAACTTGAGTCCAAAACATCACTTAAGCTTGTAATGAAGCGTTCCAAGTAGATAAAAAATCCACTTATCATTTACTTGCTTCTTGGATGAGTGTTGGTTGATTTTATGACACTTTAATATGTAAATTACTTGTAATAATCAAGAATCATGACTTCATTTTCTAAACCCACAAGCTAGGTTAGTACTATTCCCATCACTGCTACTATTCATTCCAACTACTATGCTCTTTCGATGGTTTACTATTTAATCACCAATCTTTGGTTGTATTTGTACTAATTAGTGTGCATGGTTTGCATGGCTTGCATGGGAGGTTGCATGGTTTTTTCTTATTCATTCACTTACATAATTACTTGGTCGCTTACTCGTAATCGTGGCAAATCCTTTTAAGTGATTTGCGGGGTAATCCTTTCTTATAAATCCTTATATTTTATGATCTTGTACTTGGGTTTTATTCCTAGGATTTCAAATCCTTGATCGTAATGTGTTTCTCGTATTCCTCGATAGTTTGTAAAATATGGTCGTTTTGATATATTGGTTTTCTTCGAGAACTAACGACTATTACATACACTCATTTGGAACGGAAAACAACAATATCAACTCGGAAACTTAATTTACATACTCTAATATAGTGTGGGCTAAAAACTATTTCCACGATCATCAGGATTACTATTCATTCATCGTTCACAAAGTCCCAAAAATTTGGGTTATTATAGTCTCTCCCCCAAAAGGGATTCCGTCCCGAAATCAAATTAAAACATGTAGGGATACGTTTCTTTCACTGCGTCTTCTAGTTCCCATGTTGATTCTTCAATATTCTGGTTTTTCCACAGATTTTGACTAACTTGACAGTCTTATTCCTCAGCACTTAATCCTTCTGATCTGTTATCTTCACCGATTGTTCTATATAGGTCAGGTCCGATTGTAGATCTACCTGTTCGTATTATATCACATGTCTCGCATCAGCATGGTACTTCCTCATCACTGACACATGGAACACATTGTGTACTTGTTGCAAATTAGGTGGCAAGGCGAGCTCATAAGCTAAAGGCCCATCCTTTTCAGGATTTCAAATGGCCCAATTGTAATGACTGAAAAATTACGATTGCATTATATGATAATAAAGGTGAAATATGTGTTTTAATATGTTATTAAGTATGTGTGGTTGTAAACCCTAGTTGTCATGTGCTATATGTGTTTCGTATAATCAGGGTATTTTCCAGGCAATTATCGGGTATTTTATTTTGTGTTAAAGTTTTCGTATCAAAAGTTATACGATCAAAACTTTGTTTTAATAGATGATATTTCAAATAAAATAATTGGCCTTGTGGCCTTGTTTTGCCTAATATGGCTTGTACCATATCGTTATTCTGAACATCCAGTTATTTTAGGAATTTTCTCGTTTCACGAAAAATGACTTTTCCGGGAACTTTCGGGTGTCAAACACCCCACAAAAATCATATTTTTATTTTTATAAAATTATGGGACTTTCAATTATTCCATTTCTTTGTATTTTTAAATTATTCACAATTTTTGGGAAATTTTGGCATATACATTGTATATATTTAATATTAAAAATTTAAAAATTATTACTCAAAAATTATTAATTAAGGGCCAATTAATTTTATTAGATGTATAATTAGGGCCTTAATTTTAATTAGGAGTATTATTATCATTACTATAAATAGCCTAACTTTTATTTATTAATTATAATTAAATCATTAAAAATTCACAAAAATAAGAAATTCTCTATTTTCCGGGTCGGTTTTTTGCAGAATCGGGTCGAAGAATTAACCGGTGATTTTGATCGATTTCCGGAATCAAATCTAGTCGTGTGAGTACTCAAATCGATGCTTTTGATCTGTTCTTTCAATTTCTTGCATCAATTTCATGTTTTAATCTGTTATTTTTCGATTTTAATTTCTAGGGTTTATGTTCGAATTAGGGCTTTTTGTTTCTAGGGTTATTTGGTTGATTTGATGATTGATATAGCCTATATGTGATATGTACAGTCGATTTATGTATTCAATTTCATAAAACGATTCATGTATGATCGAATTCGATTATTAGGGTTTATGTGAATTTTTGATTTATACGTTTTTTATTTTGAGTGATCTGAGGTTAGTAGGAGGTTAGGGGTTTGATTGTACATAGAACAAGCTTTGATTTGAGCTATTAAAATCAAAGGTTCATGTACAAACGATTGAATTTGATGTTTGGTCGGAGTTTAGCCGAGTTTTATCGGAGAAGATGATTTAGAGGTTTTTACGGTTGGTTTTGGCCTGAATCAGAAAGTGGAAGTGATTTGGAATTGATTTTGACCCGTTAGTTTAACCCGGTTTTGATCCAATCTGATTCAATATTATTTTTTTACAACTGTTTCTAACACATTATTATTTTTTATTTTTATAAATTCTGAAAATCAGTTTTATTTAACGAAATAAATTGATTAATTAATTTAATTATATAATTGATTTATCTATAAATAAATTTGAAATATTTTCCAAAATTCAAAATTATTTATTTATTATTTATTCATTATTTATTTATTATTTAAGAATGATTAATTATTTTGATAATTAATCAGTTTATTTTCAATAATTCATTATAAACTCATTTTAATTTCAAAAATTATGGAAAAATCATTTTTAATTCTGATTTTTCCTATATAATTATTTAAAAATATATTTGAGTTTCAATTATTTTGAATAATTGATTATCTTGAATAATAAATTAGTTTATTCTTATTTATTGATTTATAATTGAACAGTTTATCCGATTTAAACGAAACGAAAGCCCTTCGAGTCAGAAAAATGATTTGTTTTCAATAAAATAGTTTTAAATCTTAGTTTCTTACGGAATCGAGTCGGCTTTCGATATTTATTAATTTATATATAAACCCTATGAATTATAGAGACGAGTCCAATAAATTCTGATGATTAGGAAACGAGCCAGATATTGTTCGATAATGCGAATATTGATTCTATTTCAATTTTAAAAATGTTTTTAAACCTAGAATTATTATGTGACTTATGTGCTATATGACTTATGTGGTTAATCGAGTTCTAATTGGTAGTAATTATGGTACGAGTCGGTTATAATCGTACGGGTAGACGATAAGAGCTACCTGAAGTCAGTTTGAGACGCGATTAAGAGCCGACTAAATGAGTGTCTTTCTTTGATAGATACGAAAATAGCAAGGCAATGTAAGCCAGTGGTATGGAATTGTGATATACTCGAGGTAGAGCGCGTACAAGGAAAGTTTTTCCCCTATTCTAAATCTAGAATAGTGAATTGCTTCCCATTATTCAAATTCTCAACTCGATAAATATTAATGATTCATGTTCACAAACACTGATACATAATTGCTGCTTCTTTGATTATATTTATTTCACTTCGATTCCTAATTTCTCTCGATATGCTTAATACTCTATTCATATTCCAATAAGATTATGCTTTACTTATATCATGGTGTGCATCTGGATGATTGAGATGACATCGAAGCATATCGATAGTTCCAGATGCTTGTTCTATGGACTAGATGGTTACAATTAGGGCCAGTGATGAACTGGACCCTTGAATGAATTACGGAGGCCAGAAATGAGCCTGGGTACCTCGTTATGACATGGATCTATGTGGATAGCATTGATCCCTACTATATCTGACTGATCAGTAGATCACAATACTGTGACTTTGTGTTCAGTCTAGTTTGTTGATAATCGCCGATAGCGGCCTTCATTATTCTTGGCAGAATTACATTGTTACAGATATAGTTAGATTACCGGTTCATTTAACTTTCTTATAATACTGTTGATATATTGTGGACTTGATGAGCAAATTATGGCTCACCCCTTTTGTTGTCATTTACTTTGTCTTTTTCAGTCAAGAAAGAGAATGAAACATATTCGGACTCGCCTGGTAAAGATGCGTGTCAAGCAGGGGGACCCTCTAGCACCAAGATGCTGATCCTGATAAAAGAAGAGAGTTTTGAGCTACCTGAGCAGGTGTAGTGTAGATAGATGGGGTGTGTGTTTGGAATAAAATAAATTTAGTTTAAAACTTGGTTAGATAGTGGGTTGTAATAAAGAGAGTCTTATGAGATTTTAAATTTCGATTGTAATAAAGATAATGTGTTGTTCTTGTTTTCATACATCAACCTTAAAAGATCCTGGATAGATGTAAAAGGGGATTAGACATATGTTTGTATAATTGTTATACAGATTTGTATTATGTTGGAGATTAGCAAGTAAGCCCCGGATCTAGACCCCGGATTTGAAAGGCGTTACAGTTTGGCATCAGAGCTGTAGGTTTTGGTCCTTGAAACAAGCACATTAGGATTAAGATAAGATAGGAAGATCACATAAGATAGGAATAGGATTTTTAGGATTTAAATAGCTTATAAGATTAGGAATTTATAAGTTCTAGGAATGCTAAGTTGACCCTCTCTTTTCTTGTGTTTTAAGTTATGTTATTAGATGGCGTCGTCATCATTTGAGATGACAGTTACAAGACCAGTAGCCCCGGTGATCCCACCGGTGTCACTAGAGGCCCCAGTGCAGATACCACCAGCACAGATACCCCTTGAGCCAGTATCACCTCTAGAGCAGTTACCATATCCCATAGAGATGTTTGACCCCCTGGAGTTCTTTGAGCCACTACTACCACCCCCATTACCTCTTTAGTATCAGTTTATGCCAGAGGCTGAGCCAGAGTTTCCACCAGCAGTAGCTCCAGTTCCTCTACCTATTTATGCTCCAACCCTAGAGATATTTCAGATGGCCCCGGTTGAGGGTATGGGAGACCACAGTGTAGGGTTGCGGTTGAGATTATCATAGCTGGAGGTTGCTGGGATGCACAGAGTTCCCTCCAGAAAGTCAGTTGGTGAGATTAGAGAGCCCCGTACTGTGCCATACCATGAGTTCACTAGTATGCAGGAGAAGATGCATTATTAGAGATCCCAGTGTCATGAGATATTGGGACTATTTGAGCAGATGGAGAGAGGACCTTTAGCAGCACTCCAGCCTAACTACCTATTGGGATAGAGATTGCAGCAGACCTATCATAGGGCTTCTCAGGAGTTAGAGGGATTGATTCATGATGGGAGTCGCACTTATGTAGAGTTTCATAGAGCTACCCACCTTGCCCAGTCTGTTTTAGAGACTCTTCGACAGGAGATCGACCGTATTCCGTCGAGCTTCTGATGCACGACAGTTAGACAAAAATCTTGTATGATATGTGATATATGTTCATAGAGGCAGCTATAGTTATAGCGAGACTAGATATGTGTGTAGTACCTAGTTTTGATGTGTATCGGTAGCAGTTATGATAGACTTTATGATGGACCTTTTATATAAAGCATTAAAACTTGATGTCGGTGTCTGTTTTATAAAATAAACCTTTTTCAACTTCTTTTCTTTTATGTATTTATTCCCAATCTTTTCATCATTTACATTCATTTTACAGTTTTACAGTCTTTCTGTATTTTAAATTTTGTTTAATTTTGAAAAGATAAATGAAATGTTTAAAATAGTACTGCTCAATCTATTTATTTAAAATTTTAAAATAGTTTCAAATGATTTGCTTAAAATCCTAAATTGTTTAAGTTTCATGTTTTAATACAAGTCAAATTATTTCTTTATCCACTCTTAATAGTTTAATAAAGTTATTAAAAGAAATGTTTGTTTTATTATGAGAAAAATGGCACCAAAAAGAAAGACCAGAATTGAGACTTCAAACAACAATTTTAAGGAACAAATAATAACCCCATGAACCAAATGTTTCATCTGATGTAACAACAAATGGTAATGATACAACAACAGATGCAGCATCAACAACAACAGTTTCAACAACAGATGTTACAGCAGCCACCCCGTCCCGAACCACAAGTACCACAAGTTGTACTTGTTGTTATGTTAGGAGCAATTGATGATATTAAACAGAAACTATCAGAAGCATCAATGGATGATGATTACAAGCATCAACGGATGATGAGTATAAGCATCAACGGATGATGATGACATCAACGGATGTTAGTATTCGATGGATGATGATGTCAACGAATGATCAGATCCGTATTTGTCACATCAGTTGATCTTTGAAGAGGAAAATGAAACATGAATTTTAAGGCGGTGGAGGACTTTATCTCAGAAGCAATAGTATAAGTTTCCTTGTTGTCAATAGAATAGGATTCCTTATACATTGGTAGTTGTTCTCTATAAAAGCATAGTTTAGGTTCATGCTATATATATTGTGACATTGTTATATCTTTTGCATAACCTAACAGCTCTCAAGGATATTTGTTCATCCTTTCGAGAGAGTACTTGTGTAATAAGTTTTTATAAGATTTATATAAAAACTGTTTGATTCTGTTGAAGCTTTGTCTAGTTGATCGTATTAACTGTATTCACCCCCT